>NC_080193.1:115369670-115672700 GCF_030028045.1 Hippopotamus amphibius kiboko
AATATTTTAAACTTTCACTGCCAGTAGGTAGCTACTAGGCACACATGGCTAATACAACTGTGGAACTGACTTTTTAATTTCATTTAACTTAATTAATTTAAATTTAAATTGTCACATATGAAACCAGCTATACTGTATGCATATGGTACATATACTATACTATATGTACTGAACAGTGCATATGTAAAATAGCAAAATTAATTTTGAAAAATATCATGATAATAAGTGCCCCATCTTCTTATTTTTAATTATCTCAGCATTTTACTATTTTATATATTGTTTGCTGGTTAATCTGTGAGTATGAGTGAATATTCGTCATTGTTTTTAAGGAGTCTCTTTCCATTCCTATTTCCTTAATAAAGTTTAGAAATTTAATTCAGATTGGAAACAGAATTTTAGCAAATACTTTTTGGTGTACAGCTTCTCTTTTTTAATACATATATGTAACTACTTAAAATTGATGCCCTAATTGTGAACAAAGCTTATATTTTTGTCTAAATCCTTTCTGTTTCTGGTGTTATTCTTTTCACATTATGGGGACTTATTTTTCCGAACAATGTATTTAGAAAGTTCTGGACCAGGGCTTGAACCTGTGTCCCCTGCATTGGCAGGTGGATTCTTAACCACTGTGCCACCAGGGAAATCTCATATGTAATTAATTTTTTAAAGAACTTTTATTGAGATACTATTGACATACAATAAACTGCATATATTTAAAGTGTACAATTTGATTTTTTTTTCCTTATTAGTAATTATATATGGCAATCCCAATCTCCCAATTCATTCCCCCCAACCCCTCCCTCACTTTCCCCACTTGGTGTCCATATGTTTGTTCTCTACATCTGTGTCTCTACTTCTGCCTTGCAAATCAGTTGATTTGTACCATTTTTCTATATTCCACATATATGTGTTAATATACAATATTTGTTTTTCTATTCTGACTCACTTCACTCTGTATGACAGTCTCTAGATCCATCCATGTCTCTACAAATGTGCCAATTTTGTTCCTTTTTACAGCTGAATAATATTCCATTGTATATATGTACCACATCTTCTTTATCCATTCATCTGTTGATGGACATTTAGGTTGCTTCCATGTCCTGGCTATTGTACATAGTGCTGCAATGAACATTGGAGTGCATGTGTCTTTTTGAATTATGGTGTTTTCTGGGTATACAGCCCAGCAGTGGGATTGCTGGGTCATGTGGCAACTCTATTTTTAGTTTTGCAAGGAACCTCCATATTGTTCTCCATAGTGGCTGTATCAATTTACATTCCCACCAACAATGCAAGAGAGTTCCCTTTTCTCCACATCCTCTCCAGCATTTACTGTTTGTAGATTTTCTGATGATGCCCCTTCTAACCGGTGTGAGATTGTAGTTTTGATTTGCATTTCTCTAATAATTAGTGATGTTGAGCAGCCTTTCATGTGTCTCTTGGTCATCCGTATGTCTTCTTTGGAGAAATGCCTATTTAGGTTTTCTGCCCATTTTTTGATTGGGTGGTTTGTTTTTTGATATTCAGCAGCATGAATGTAAGTCATTTTTGATCTTGATCTTTAGTTAGCTATTTTATGAATCCATTTTTTTCTTAGAGTTCTGTAAATTCTTACCTAGTTCAGTGGTATGATCTGAAAGTTAGCAAAAACCTGTTATTTGTCAGAGTCCTTTCCATGAATCTCCTTGAAGAGGAAGCACTTTTGCAAAAGCATCAGAGCAAAACAAAAACTATCTGTAAATGACGAAAGACTTAAAAATGCCCGTGGTTAAAGATCTGATAAGAGGTCATTATAATGCAATTGATAAGGTAATTTGGTTATTTCTCTAACACAGGACATTTTAAGATGATAACGAATTATTACTGGTAATATTATATATCAGATTTTTAGTTTCATATAATTTCTGAAACACTTATATTCATAACATATATCCATAAAGAAGGTTTAGCATTACTTCTTATTTGACAATGCTCCCCGTATAACTTAACATGTCAAATAAGCCTAATTAGTTTAATGTTACTCTTTTATGAGGAGAGAGAATAAATCTTTTGAGATGTTCCAGGGGCCCTCTGGAAATCCCAAAGTTACTTGCAGGCCAAAAGACTTCATTTAGAATTTGATTTTGAGAAGTCTGTCAAAAATATCGAAAGGTTTTGGACACGACTAAAAAGGATCACCAATTATTATGAAACAGTACTTAATTATCTACTTCACCAAAGTGACAAAAGATTTTAAAGGCCAATACAGGAGGTTACATAGTTGTAAGAAAAACAGCTCTTTTAATGTTGAGAAAACTCAGTTTTCTCAAGTAATCAAAGAGCTGACTAAGACAACATGAAGCACAGAATTATTTTAATAAAACTCACAATCTTTGCTTTGTAGCCAGATGACTTAAAAGGTAAAGAAATACCTTTCACAGTCTCTTATAAGGAACAGACCTATACTCCAGAAAAACTTTGTCCCTTTGGCAGATGAAAGAAAATTACATAAGTGTACTTTGATACTAAATCTTATTTTTTTAAAAATTCTTATAATACAATTCAATTTTAGCCAACCTGACCACACAAGATAACATTCTTTTTATCTCTCTTCTCAACTTTCTATACCATTTTGTCCTTTATTTACCTCTTTCTCATTCTGAAATAATCAGCTGTACTTTAGGACAAAAGACAAAAAAAATAACTTTCATTTCCCTTAAAAATGCATTTCCATATTTCATACCTTTCTTATACAAAACACATCCTACTTTCCTTGCATATTGGATTTTCCCCTTATTATTTCTAGTTTTAATTACATATATTAACTAGTATCCTTAACCCTCACAAACTTTAATTTCTAGTGAAAACTAAGAAGTGAGCAATTGTGAACTTTCTTACACCAGCACTCTTGATCGACAAATCTATGAATATATTTTATAATTTGTAGAAACATATATTTCCTTATAGAATAATTTTTCAGTGTTGCAAAAATCATGTTTACTAACATACTCAAATAGCTTTAGTTTCTCTATAATAAGAGGTCAAAAGTAGGTAAAAGACTTGTTTGGTAATTAACGTTTTAGTAGTTTATCTTATTTGGAAATGATCTAGATAGTCAGTGAATTCTCATCATTTATTTTAACTTAGCAAAAGTCTAAGCCTGGAAGTTACCAAAGATTTGGGAAACTATTTTTAAATAAACATACTATAGCACATAATTATTGCTGAAAAGGTCACCTAAAAACTCTTCTCCTACTTACTTCTATTTAAATAATTTGCTCCCAACAATTTTAGATTACCTCTGAAAACTTCATTAGGCAGTAGAAAAAGTCAGCCATCATCCCAAGCTATTTTTCTTGCTGACAAATTTTATAATAGGGATAACATGAATTTATTTGACTCAAAAACTCAGGAAGAATATAAGTAGTTTATCTGCACTATATTTAATGCTGATAACTCTGAAGACATACTTATTTTAATTAAACAAAACATAAACTAGCTTTTACTTACCAAAAATTATCCTAGATTATATAAACTTAAAAAACATTTGGGTTAGTTTTTATATTTCTGAGTTTAAGGAATAGTTAATTCACCAGAGTTTATTTTTAAGACAATTAAATAGACTTCTTTTATGAATTAATTTTGACAATACCATCCAGAAGTAGAGAAGAAAAAATAATCACATACACCTAACATACATACATAGAGATTTGTAAACATGCAGACAGACACAGAGACCTTATAGCTTCTGTTCCAAAATTTTAGTCATGAACCAGGTACAGCAATATAAAACTCACTAGTTTACAAATAATAGCTGAATCCAAATGGACAGACAGAACAAGTAAGTTACCTGCTTCAGTGGCTAAAACTTTATAGTAATATTTGTGGAGAAGACTTTTAAGAATTGTGTTTGTCCTTGACAAGTAATCTTTTTTTTTTAATTAATTAATTTATCTTATTTATTTATTGGCTGCATTGGGTCTTCGTTGCTGCACACGGGCTTTCTCTAGTTGCTGCGAGCGGGGGCTACTCTTCATTGCAGTGCGCAGGCTCCACATTGCAGTGGCTTCTCTTGTGGAGCACAGGCGCTAGGCATGTGAGCTTCAATAGTTGTGGCACATGGGCTCAGTAGTTGTGACTCATGGGCTCAAGAGCACAGGCTCAATAGTTGTGGCGCACGGGTTTAGTTGCTCCGTAGCATGTGGAATCTTCCCAGGGCAGGGCTCGAACCTGTGTGCCCTGCATTGGCAGGCGGACTCTTTACCACTGCGCCACCTAGGAAGTCCGACAAGTAATCTTAAAGAGACTGTGGACTGGATTTTGGGCAAGAGAGCTTTTATAGCAGTTTGTATTTTAAAAGCCCCCTTTCCCCTGCTTTTTAAACCTTCAGTTTCAAGTGATTGTGGGCAATGTTTTAGTTGCCACCTGGGGTGTTTACATTTCCAACACTTGGTAAGATTTACATCTTCAAAGCACAGAGAAAGAATGTAAAGTTTCTGCTAGGAGTTTTAGTGCCTTTTGGATGGTTTCAGTAATCCCCAAAAATGTAGTAGCACTGCCCTATAATTAGGGGAAGCACCTTGTAAAGATATATTCTGCACTCAGGGTCAAATGGGCATCTTTGGGGTTGGACATGAAGAGGGGCGTCGTTTTGGTTACTGTGGTCATGGAAATAGTAAGCCCACTGAACCATTGCCAACTTTGTATGGCAGAAGACAAGCCTCATCTAAAGTTTCCCATTCACTGTGAGGCTTAGCAGTGATCACGGGAATGGAAGAGTGGGCAGTGCCAGGCAATAAATCTCCAGGTGAGGAGAGGAAGGGCCCTGGTATGAATGTCAATGGCTCTGGGGAGCCTTTGCCCTCCTGTTTCACTCTTCCTCCTCTCTAGAAGCCGGGAGAACCCTGTCAGCCTTTCCCTTGGCAGCAGGGAACCTGTTGAGGAATGTTTCTTAATTCTGCTCCATTCAGGGGAAGGTCAAGGGGGCTCAAGATCTGTGGTACCTCAGAGGAATCAGCATATTACCTGGGTGGATCTTTAAGAAAGTTATGCATTCTAAGGTCTTTAGCGGTACTGGCCAGCTGAGGTAGTTTGAGAGTCATGAGTAGTAATTCAGAGTCCCTTTCAAACAAATGTCCCACAATGGCTGATTAGCTCCCCTCTTTCCTCCTTGCTGCGTGAAGTCTTTAAGAAAGGTTTGAATTTCAGTCAAGGTAACATATTTTTATGTCAGTTTCTACTTAATGATTTTCTTTTGTTACCTTAATCTTATGTGTTGTTACTGGAAATGTTCGGGTGGTGCCACTGTGAGCCCTCTTCGTGGGTGGTCACTTTCCTCTCCAGTATTCTCCCAATCGACCTCTGTGGGACTGGAATCTGCCTCCACTTGTATGAGACACACATGGTCTCTAGGGGAAGCCCCTCGGTTTCTGGAGTGTGATTCCAGAGTCTTGGCATGTTGATGAGCATGCCACTGAACAACACCTAGGAAGCTTCCATGGAGTTTTGCATTTGTCAAGGAACTGCTGTACCTCCTCAGGGTTCTTCAGAGGTGCTAGGACCAGATATTCAAGACATTTATATTTGTCCATTATTGTTTTTCTTTTTTTAGCAATACCATACCAATGATTGGACCCACAGTATCCCATTGGGTCAGGGAATGAAGAATGATAGTAGTGAGTGAAGTGACCATGGGCCTCTTTGTATTTTTTCTCTGATGATGCCACTGGTCTCCTTGCGAAGCTATTTCATTCTTCTGAGTTAGGACATGTAGTCCAGCCATGACCCACCAACTCAGGGTTCGCAGATGGAGGTCTCCCATCCTCCTCACCTATGAGAATCCTCTCCTCATGCCTTTAGCTCAGAGCCTCTCCTTGGTCAGTGACAAAAGCTTTTCAATTCAATCTGCCTTCCCTTGCTCTTCTTGGCCTTGAGGCAGGGAAGACACTCATGCACATTAGTAGTTAATTAAGATCTTTATAAATAGTGGTCTGATCACCTCATTAAACCATACGACCTTGATCACACAGCTCTGGGAAGTTCATTGAATTCTTATGGCAGCCGTGACATTTTGGGCTGAATACCGCAGGTAACACATGACAGAGGCAATACCCAAAAGCACATAGCAGCGGGACAGAACCTCAGCAAGCAGTGTCCCTTCCCCAGATGGTGTTATCCACCTGAGTTAGGTAGTTAGTAAGCAAGTTGCAGGTAAAAGGCATTCCCCTTGGCTAATTGCAGAGGCAGTCTTGGAGTCCTACTGACTATGCCAATTGTTTTGTGCCAGTGTTATGGCTGGATAGGCCCTTATGGTTCTTATTATGATTGCAAGATGTCCTGCAGCAGTAACCATCAGGAAACTTTGAAAAAGAAAAGGTTTATTACTTACAAGACCTGGATAGTACATGGCACACCTGGGGCTACACAGCAAGGTCTTAGAAAGAAAGACTGAGAACTGACCTGGGGTTCTGCTTTTATTGAGGTTGAGGATGGGGGCCCAGGGTTTCATGGGCTCACTCTTTATTAGTGAATTTAACACATGAGAGTGGGAATTTAAAGCAAGGAAGGGAAAAAACAAGTGGTTGAAATGGCCAGTAATTGAAATCAACCAAGATCTCTAAACAAAGGAGTCTCAGTGGGGGAAGGCCACCTGATTCTTCACCTGGTTATATGGCTGGCAGTGTGTGTGTTCGAGGTGGCCATCTTTGAAGTAGATGCCTCTTTGAAGTGGATGCCCCTTTGAAGTGTGGTCTCAGCAATCAAAGCTTCAGTCAGGCAGTTACATTACAAAAAGAGAAAAAAAAAAAAACTGTCAGCATTTACAGTACAGTCACTTTGGTTCACTGATTCAGAAATAAGAAACAGAAAAGGAAATTTAGTAGTAACTTAAAAAGCAAATTGTATAAGTCACAGATGGCAAATTTCTAGTTATGTGCAATGACAGGAAGAAACAATCCAGGCAAGAGCAAATAAAAAGCGAAGCTTCATTCTGTGATGCATCACAGGAATTTTACTAGTATGCAAATTATTTAAGTGTATAACCAGGACTATTACATGTAAGAACCATGAAATAATCATTCTATTATGTTTCATATACGTTTAAGTCTGTGAAAAAGATGAAAAAGGAGATAATCAATTGAAAGTTCCATGAAGCAAATTGATTAAATAGCATCTAAAATACAAGAAAATTAGACGTGAGATGGAACATTAAGTGATCTGGATTTATTTCTCTCTGTTAAAGACTCTGAATGAGATTGGATAATGGATTGAAGTACATGAAAGATTTTTGCAAATAGAATGATGACTGTTTTACTTCTAAAGAAACAAGAGAATAAAGGATTTATATCCTATTTAAGGAATACTTTCCGGGCAAAAATGATAAACATGAGAAAGCATTGCTAATAGAAACTGCAGATTTCCTCTTACAGTCATTCTCCAAAGGATAGGTGTCTGTATATCTGAAGTAGCTTAATACATTTGGCTTACTGATAAAGTGGTGTGAATTACACAGCTACAGTCTCCATTTCATGTTATGGAACAAATACACAAGTTAGCTAATATACAAGCCAAGAACTCTTGGCCCTAATGTGATCTTAAAGGGTAGGAATCTAATTCCAAATTTTGTCTTGGGGTACCTGAGTCCTAGAACAGTGACAAGGCTGCATTGTGAGTAGGAGCTTGGGCTTAGACATTAGACAGGAAAAACTGCAATGGTATTTCTAATACCATATGCTCTTCCAGAATTTTGTCACTCTCCCATCAAGAGGTGGAAACTTTCTCCCCTCTGTTTGCCTTTGTGTGGACTTTTGTAACTGCTTTGTTGAGTAGAATGCAGCAGAAGTGTGGATAGGTCTTAAGTATCTCTATCTTATAATGCTTGCTTTTGGAACCCAGTCATCCTTACTATGAGGAAGCCAAGGAGTAACTTGCAGAGGTTACATGGAGATGTTCCTGATGACACTTGACCAAGATAGCCTTAATGTCCCCTCAACTGACTAAACTGTACACAGTTTTCTTCCTGTCTTTCTTTTTTTTTTTAATAGGTGTAAAGAACTGATGGAGAATTTCACTTTATTATTTTTTTAATTTATCATTTATTTGTTTGTTTGTTTGTTTATGCTACGATGGGTCTTTGTTGCTGTGCACACGCTTTCTCTAGTTGCGGCCAGTGGGGGCTAGTCTTCATTGCCGTGCAAGGACTTTTCACGGCAGTGGCTTCGCTTGTTGCGGAGCACAGGCTCTAGGCACATGGGCTTCAGTAGTTGCAGCATGCAGCCTCAGTATTTGTGGCACATGGGCTTAGTTGCCTTGAACCATGTGGGATCTTCCCGGACCAGGGATCAAAGCCTTGTCCGCTACATTGGCAGGTGGATTCTTAACCACTAAGCCATCAAGGAAGTCCCTCTTCCTGTCTTTCTGACGTTCCTCTTTTTAGAGCCCTTACTTTAGAAAATTTGCAATTATCTATTCTTTCTCTGCCTTTTTGAAATGTAAATCTCTCAGCCTCCTGCCAGTTTTACAACCTAGGAAAATCTTCCTTGAGGACCTGGGAGCCATTCCTTTAAAATTCAGTCATTCAGAAAGATATCACCCTTATTTCCCAGTGTCTGAGGGAGGGCAGGGGCTGAACTTTGATAATGTAAGTTAGCCAACACAGATTACCCAATTCCATTGACCAAACTCTCCCCTAATGTCCTCTAGCACTTTTCTACTGACTCACCTCAGCATTTAAAAACTCTTCAATCTCTCTTCCTATTGCAGTAATCTTTCCCTCTACTGCAATATACTTGAAATATCTTCCTCTCTGCTTAACTCAGTCCAATACATTTTTTTCTTTGATTCAGTCTCTGGTGAGGTCCCTGATGACAGCATCAACTATTCAACATTTGAATAAGTGAATATTAAGATTCCAGCAGCCAACTGTCCTCCTAGCTACCCCTGCTGGTGCCACTTGGAAAAGATACAAACTGTCTTCACTGAGCCTACCCATATTACAGATGTGCAGACTAAATAAATGATTGTCATTGTTTTAAGCCACTAAGATTTAGGATGGTTTGTTATGCATCAACAGATAACTGGAATAGTAAACCTCAAATTAGCTCAATTTTGCTAATAACCATTTTATAAACATTGTTTTTTATGTGGATGTTAATTCTGATAATTCTTATAGTACATAACACTCAATTCACAACTGTCCAGAGTCATTCCAACTCACTTCTTGTGCCATTTGATTCTCCAGTCCTGGGGAAGCACATATTCCTGCATTTAACAAACGGATTCAAAATAAACTATAACACAATGATTATAAAAAAGAAGAAACAAAACTTATGTTATTTCAATTCTCTCATTTTATGTGACCACCTGGGTTTTTTGCATATGTGTTTAGAATTTAAAACATTGAAATAGAGTATGAACTGGAAGGAATAATAATTTTTGGTAAGTGCAAAATTTATCCTACACATGGAAATTTTTGCTAAATTTAAATAATATTTTTAAAACTAAAATCCACTTCTCTTTTTTCTACTGTTAATTGGTTATTGGGAAACTAAAGAACAAATTGAGAAAATAAAATATTACATCAGAGTTATGATGTAGTGGTTATTTAACTTGTTTTGCAGATGTTCCAGTTGCATTAAAATTCACTTATTAATTATTGGACACTTACATAAAAACTTATTTTATAAGACTGTACCAAAGGATGGTAGACACAATTGCTAAGTAGATATAAAAACCACTGTATAAATATTGTACTTTTTTCTCCTATAAAAACTTGGAGGAACTTGTAATCATTTGCAATATTTTTGTATAACCAGCAACTGGCTCATAATTATTGAAAATTTCAGAAAGAAAATTGAATGCACCAACATGAAACAATTAAAATGAGTTTTCCCTTGAAACGTTACACTGCTAACCATTATGTCATAACAGATATAAGTATGAAAACACTTTCAGTAGCCAAAATAAACATTAGAAAGTCAGTGAGTTGAAATTTCCTTTCTTTATTCTCCATATATTAACTCTTAAGTGACTAATTCCTTTTTCAGCCCTCTCATCCATGGGGGAATTGGTGAAGCCAGTCCAGCCTCTCCTTTTTCAACACTTTGCTATCCTCCTCACAGTTAATACTATCACTTCCCACCAAACTCCTCTCCTCCTGTCAATCCTATGCAATTCAACAAGGAAAAAACAAACAAACAAAAAACCCCAAAACAAACAAAGAGCAACAACAAAAACATACTAGGAAGCGATTGCAGCAATGTCTGCATCTATTTTGGAATATCCAATGTCTCCAATGTTATATATAAATTAACCTCATGGTCATTTAAAAAAATAATTTCATCATATAAGAGAGGGCAGATGCTAAAAAATAATTCACTCTCGTGTCATATGCTAGGTAGACCACTGGAATGATTATTTTATATCATATATTCTGAGACTACTGAAACTATGCCTGTTTTGTATTATACTTAGAACATAGTATTTAATAGATACTTGTAAAGTTGATGCATCAAATATTTACATAAGGAGTGACAATCAGTGTTTTATTTGCAAAGGATCACAGTGATATCTATTTGGAAACTAAATTAGAGGAGGCTAAGACTGTAGTCAGGAAGGCCAATATGGCAATTGTTGAATAAGAAATGAAGAACCAAGGTGGTAGCTGTGGGTCTGTAGGAGATTGAAAAGATAAAAATACTATTTACAAGCAATAGTCCACAGGACATAGGGAGAGGAGGAGATAGGAGAATCTTGTAGGGTATCAAGAAGAAAGATGGATCTAAGAAATCAATGATATAGTTCAGCTTTATACATGATGTTCTAGAAAAGTCTCTTGACTATCCAAGAGGATATATACAGTAGGTAATTATATATATGTGTGTGTATACCTATATATATATAAAACATTTGTGTTTAGAAGAGAAGTATTAGAGAAAAATATTGGAGATTCAGTACACATATGGTATACTTGATACCAAGCATATAAGGGTGATAACTGAGGTTCAGCCTTTAGGTTAGAAGAAAGAAATGTATAAAACTTGTGAAAAAATCAGAAATCAGTGGACGAGCAGAGAAAGGGGAACTATAGAATAAAACTGTGAAAAAGACTTAGAAAACCATTTGGAGGACTTCCCTGGTGGTGCAGTGGTTAAGAATCTGCCTGCCAATGTAGGGGACATGGGTTCGATCTCTGGTCTGGGAAGATCCCACATGCCGTGGAGCAACTAAGCCCATGTGCCACAACTACTGAGCCTACTCTCTAGATCCCGTGAGCCACAACTACTGAGCCCACATGCCACAACTACTGAAGTCTGCGCACCTAGAATCCATGCCCTGCAACAAGAGAAGCCACCACACTGAGAAGGGCCATGCACCACAACAAGGAGTAGCCCCCGCTCTCCGCAACTAGAGAAAGCCTGCGTGCAGCAATGAAGACCCAACGCAGCTAATAAATAAATAAAAATAAATAATTAAATCCTAAAAAAAAAAAAACCATTTGCAAATTGCTAAAAAGAAACAGTGAGTCCTGTCAAGGTGTGTAGAGAGGTCAAGATGGTCATTGAAAAGTGTCCATTTGACTTAGCCAATAGGGAGTCATTGCAATCATTAGAAAGAAGGGCTTCACCAGAACAGTGCTGGTAGAAAGATGTTTGCTATGACTGAAATAGAGACTGGGAGATGCAGAAGTGCAGGTAACACGTATTGACTGTTTCAAGAGTCTTTATTCTAAATGCCAAGAGAGTGTAAAATACTAAACAGAAAGCAAGTTTAAGGAAGAGTTTGCTTTCCTTTATAAGAGGATGAAACTTAATTATGTTATTGATGTACAGAAAGAGTTAATGTGGAGAGAAAGTGATAGGAGTAATTAATAGAGATACTTAAGGATGTGAAAGGAAATAAACTCCAAACAAATTCTTCTGGGGAAGATGTTGAGGATTTACTCACTCGGTATTTATTCCAGCTTCTTTTTAGTATTTCTTTCTACACTGCAGAGACAGGAGAGCTTAAAACAAATCCCAGATTATCTCACAGCTAGAATGCCAAATGTGTTTTAAGCTCCATAATCAAATGCACTTATATAAGACTTGAATAAGAACTGAGGTTACTGATGAAGCAGAGTGCGTGGTTCTCTAATTATTTGCACATATTGTGGAAGAGGCAGCATGGTTCTGAAATGAGCAGGTGTAATGGCACCATGTCTGTATGTGTGTGTGCTTTGTGTGTGCATGCACACATGTGCTTATGTGTGTCTTTTGGCATTTGTCTGGAAACAGCAACTATAGAGACAGCTTATCAATGCAATAGACAAGTTCTCATTATGAAAAGAGCTTCTGGTTCTTTGGCAACAGTTCTATTGATAATTTACATTAGAGTCTCTTTTGATACTTCTCTCAATGATTTATAACCCATTTAGAACACTGTAAAAATCTACTTATTCTTTTTAAACCACTTTATTTTGACATGATTGACATAAAAAAAGCTGTACATTTTTAATTTCACATATGTGAAACAATCATCACAATCTGTGTCGCAAATATATTCATTACTTCCAAAAGTTTCCTCTTACCCTCCTAATTATTATTATATTATTATTATTTCTCTTTCTTGTGATAAGAGCACAACAAAAGATCTACCCTTAGCAAGATTTTAAGTATACTATACAGTATTGCTAACTATAGGCACTATGCTGTACAATAGATCTTAGTTTCTGTTTGCTTTAACTCAGGCATGATACATACAAGTTAGAAAAAAGGTGTAATATGAATAAAGAAAAGATTGCCAATGGGGAACAGGAAATTTGATGACACGCTATCTGGCAGTCTCCTTTTTCTCCCCAAACAAAATAAAATTTTCTACTGAGAGTAAAGAGTAAAGTGTTTGAGTAGGGACTTCTGGAATATAAATATTTTATTTTGCATTGGTGTTCAAAAACTTGCCTTTGTCTTCATAGTTGTCCTCATAGTCATCCTCTTATTTTGAAAGGAAAATGTAAATTTCTGAATTAGTGGAATTCAACTGAAATATTCTAATTGAAGCAGTGTGTGGAATAACAAAAAATTTTGGCTAGAAATTTCTCAAGTGCTGAATAAAAATATAATTTTTCTGATACAATATATTGCTGTGTTTACAGGATAGAATAAGAATACCCCAGGGCTGGGGTGGTGGGGCAACAAGAAAGAAAATGGGGATAGTAGGCTTCTTGTGGCTGTGGCTGGGCACTGAGTTTAGTTTTACATACCCATGGGGACAGGAAATAAGTTTTGAGTCTATATGAGCAGGAAGTTAGAACTGAGGCACCTGCAAAGAATTGAGATTAGGCAAAGAGTTACACAATTACTGAAAAGGAAAACTATGGAAATATCTATCCACCTGCACAAATAGATCATACGAATATTTTGCTGGAATTAAAGCGGGAAAACAAGTTTCCCTCGATTACTTAAATCAATGAGCATGCTCTTTAAGTGAGTTTCAGATCAAATGTGCACAACTCTAGTGGTTTTGAAATGCCCGTAGAAGTGAAAAAAAAGAAGCTTAAAAGTAGGTAAAACCAGCACCATCATGGATTTTTTGGCAGGTTTTGCACTACACAATGGTGCTGCTTTCAAGGAGAGTAAGTCATATCCTTGACGTCATAGATCGTATATTTGCTATAACAATTTTCCAGTAATGACAGTGAGTTGTGTTGTTCTAATAAACTTAATAAATTATGACAATTTTATGGAATAAAATGCATCAAGAAAAGGTGGCAGAAAGTTCCCAGTTGGGATAATAGCAGTCATTTGAGAGACCTAGCATATACAAATGCACAATTTCTCTGAAAAGATACACAATCCAAGACATGATTCTCACAAACAACTTCACTGTGAAGGTGAAGACATTTCCAAAATTATTAGCATCATAAATAATCACTAGCAGGCATTGCCACCAGGATGATTAGAGACATAAAAACTTCAAAAAAAAGAAATAGAAAAAAACATACAAAAGAAAAGGCCAGAAAATTAGTATGTATAAAATTATTAAAGACAAACAAGAAACTAAAAACATAAATCAAAAAATACCAAATTATGAAAAAAGGCAGAATTGAAAGAAAATCAAATAGAACTTATAAAATTAAAATACAGTCATCGCAATTAAAAGTTTATTGAGGGACTTCCCTGGTGATGCAGTGGTTAAGAATCCACCTGCCAGTGCAAGGGACATGGGTTCAATTCCTGACCCAGGAAGATCCCACATGCCGTGGAGCAACTAAGCCCATGCGCTACAACTACTGAGCCCAAGTGCCACAACTAAGCCCACGCACCTAGAGCCCGTGCTCCGCAGCAAGAGAAGTCACTGCAATGAGAGGCCCGTGCACCACAATAAAGAGTAGCTCCTGCTCGTGGTAACGAGAAAAGCCCACGAGCAGCCACAAAGACCCAACGCAGCCAATAAATAAATAAATGAAATGTTTATTGAATCAACCAAAAGCAGATTAGGCACGAAGAATTTTGGTGAATTGAATATGAGACCTTGAGATATAACCCAGAATGCAACAAGCGAGATAAATGACCTTTACTTCCTATTTCATGAGAAAATAAAAGCTAACAGAAGACAACTTCCATATATATCAACCACCCTATCTACCCATGCTTTGCAACTGCACCCATATCCTCTTCAGGACCAGCTAAATATTTAGGGGACACAGTATAAAATTTATCAGTTTCAAGGTGATGACAGCAGGGTATCAAACCAAGCACAGGATCCTTCTCAGTGCAATGCCCTATGTTGATTGCAATAGTAGCACATCCATGAAGCCAGCCATTAACCTGCCTTTACTTCTGTTTCTATGGATGAGCTGCCTAATTCCTAGCTAAGGTCAGTGCATCCACCAGATCACTAAAGTCCAGCTCCTTAACTATTCAAGCTTATTCTTTCCAAATTAATTTATTAATTTAGTGTAATACCAGTCGATATTAATTTTTTCAAAGAAACTGGTGTACCAGATATTAAACTTTATATAGAAGATGTAAAGGGCAAAAATAGCCAAATAACTTTGAAATGTTTGAAATAGAAGACAAAGATGATGATTCCAAAGATAAAGATTTAAAAGTAAAAATTTAGAGGAAACATAGAATAATATATTCATCATATTATGGTAGTAGAAATTTTTTAATAAAATTTTAAAAGCATAAGCCATGAAGGAAAAGATTGATATATTTACCTACATCAATATTAATTCTTATATGACAAAATATTCTCTAAACAAAAACTAAAAAGACAAGACATGTATTTGGAGAAGGAATCTCCAATCCATATAACCAAGAGGAATTTTTTTATCAGAATATATTAGAAACAGCTATTTTTTAAACAAGAACAAGCCAGAACATAAAATCAAATATTTTAAATGGTCAAAGGATATGAACAGGCATTTCTCAGAGGAGTAAACCAATAAACATGAACACTTTCTCACAAGAAATCTAAGAAATAAAATCAAATCTAGAGTAAGACATCTTTTCTTACATATCAGGCAGAAATTTAAAATTCTGACAACACTTTTTGGCAAACATTTGGAGAAATAAGTACTCATATAGTGCTGTGGTGAGACTACTCTATAGAGCAATTTAACAAGTGTAAACAAGCTAATCAATCTACTTCTCCTCAGTAGAGGAATGGAAAAAATTAATTTTATGTTTTAATGAATGGAATACCATACCATAGCTAAAGCAAAGAAGTAGATCCACACATATAATCATATATACATTTCAGAAATATAATGATGTGTGAAAAAGAGAGTTGCAAAAGAATAAGTTGAGTATAATACTATTTACACACATTGAAAAAGGAGCAATTCTATGAGTTATTGGTGTAAATATCATATATATCAATGTACAGCATCATAAATGGGAAAACATCACCCAACTTCAGGATATTGACTACTTCTAAAGAGGAAGAAAGACTGTAAAATGGACTGGAGTTAAGGCTGTTGCAGAGTAGAGTAAGTTTGGGTCCTTATTAACAAAGCATGACTAGAACAAGTATCAGTAGAAATGTTCCAAGATGGAAAACAGCCCTCTAAGCCATGTGCTGTAAAAGAATTTATACTCACTGAAAATTATTTCCATGCTTAGTGACATATGGTAATTGATCCTGAACTATCACGCTAAAGTAAATGCATTACTCAGTTGTCATCCATTTTTGTGAAAGGAAAGGTACACTCCCTGACTTTAAGATAAACATGAAAAATCCAGATCGACCTTGTCATTTGTGTGTTTCATTTCTTAAATTTTTGTGAGAGAATCAAAACCATGTATTGTTTTTAAGCCTTCATTGTTTAGTCTGACTGGTTATAATGAATGTCACCTGGGTTCTGAATGACTTCCACATCAACAGAGAGAGAAATTACTGTTGCCAAAGAAGTAGAAATAGATATTCTTCTCAGTCCAGGTGGGTTTTTTGCAGGCACCCCACATTCTAAGCTTCTAATGAATCACTAATATATGGATCTGACACAATTCTAATAGAACTCAGGAAAAAGTCATGCCTTGAAAATACCTTTTCCTGAATTGATTTTGCTGTTAATGGAACTGAATTTGCAGCTACAGTATTTCTAAATAACCTTACTTTTCCGTGTGTGCAAAATGGGCAACAGCTGTTTATCACTATGTCTCCATGGGGATATAGAGGATATGGTTTTGTGATTGCTTATTTTACGTGTTACAGTACCAATTAATCAAGCTTATTCTGCTTACTTTCTGGAATACCTCTCCAACGTGAAACAAAACTCAGTTTAAATTTATATTTTCTTACTTTCTTATTTCTTTCAATTCTACTCATTAAATTTTAAGGATACTCTTGGCTGCACTGACATTTTTCTGTTATTCTTCTGCTTTTTTTTTTGCCCCCTAAACATTTTCCCCAAGGCCAGACCTTTCCTCCAAGTATTTTGATGAATCCTTCTATAGTTATAACTTCATCCTACCAAAATCACATGTTAATTCAGCAAAATTTGTCACACCAGTGGGGAAAATTGGGAAAGTCTGTATGTGCCATTAAGAGGGCAAAAGTAATATCACGTGCCTGAATATGCTAAACATGTCCTCTGACCCTTTCAATGAAAAATGTACTAAAATGTAAGTTCCAAGAAGACCAGAATGTTTATCTGGTTTGTTTACTGCAATAGTCCCAATAGTGGCATGTAGTAGGTAGTCAATAAATAGTTGATAAAATGAATGATTCAGAAAATGCTCTGTTTGCATTATAGAAAAATAGGAGGCAGCAAGGTATGAGGAACATTTGTTAGATATTAAAATTATTGATCAATTTATAAAAGTACTACAAAAAATATTTTCTATCCTATTTAGACAACTATACTTCATAAAGATGAAATTGTAAGATATGTTGTAAAGCTATCATTTTTATGTGGCTGAAAGCTGACAAAATTGTAAGACATCCCAACTGAATTGTTATTTTGTATATTTGGATATTAGGTTAATTGGTGAGTGATGTTTGGGTGAATAATAAACTAAATACATATATAATTTATAAGTATTTATATGTTTATTCCATACCATTGATCTTTCTTGCCTTCATTTAAGCAAAATTAATAACTATGTAATAAAGACTATCACATAATTTTGGTTTACTGCAATTTGAAATATTTTGTGCAAAATGTAAATTAAATTAAATTTAAGCATTGAAAATTTTTTATTTTTTAAAAAGTTTTTTATTCTAAAGCAATCAAAATTATTTATTAAAATACAAATGCAGAGTGAAAAGCTGTAACTAATACCACAATTTAAAATAAAAGTTCACATGACTGAAATTTTAATGTAACTTTTGAAAATCTGATTGTATTATTAAATGTTTTAAGAAAAAATTATCAGTAGTTCTGGTATTCAGTGTTCATCTAATTGCCAATGAAAAGAATTATTATTATACGCTACATGTTATGTATACACTTACACACAAAAAAAGTTCAGAGTTACATGAATTGTTTAATATACCAAAACATTCCTCACATTCCAAGAGCGGCTACTGCAGATACCTCACTAATTTATGTATTCTTCCAGAAAGAGGAATTAGAATTAAACAAGAAGCCAGGAAATGGACACTCAGCACTTTAGGGAAAATAACACTTAGCATCTAAGATCTACTCTTCTTGCTACCTGAGAGAAAGGATATGACAAGGTAATTATTTTGATTTTGTATCTTTGCTGAGCATTTCTTAAATCCTATCTGTGCACAGAAGCAGAAAAACTGGGTAGCTTACAATGGAGAAGCCTGCAGACAGCACCTTGATCAAGTGATCAAAGTTAACATCCATCATCAGTAATGAGACAAACCCAAATCAAGTGTCCCCTGATGAAATGAAATGAGAACAAAACAGCTCACTTCTGTAAAAGTCCAAGAAGAGATGCACAATCTAAATTAATAATGAGAAATGTCAGATAATCCTAGAAAAAGATATACTAAAGTTGTCGTAATCCTCAAAAGAGTCAATAAAATGAAGTCATATTAAAAAAATGAGTTATATCTCTGTGAAGTAATATGGAATAAACTCTAAAATATATTTTACATTTGTAAATAGTTGGAGAACAGTTCTTCAATTTTGAAAAAAATGTACACATATATATGTGTGTGTGTGTGTGTATGTATACATATATATGTAATTTCCAGAATGACAAAGAAACAGTTAATAGTGGCAACATCTGGGAGTGGAATCAGATGGAGAGTGAGAGAAAGATGTTTATTTTTCTCTTCTCACTTTTCTGCATGACTTATTTTTAACCTCAACAAACATCTTATTTGAATTTTTAAAATAAAATAATTTCTTTAATTCCTCTGACTGTTGATTCAGAAAATGGAAAATATACTCAGGCAAAAAAATTTACTGTTTTTAATTTAGTCAACACAAGACTGATGGTAGGTCATGGCACCTGGGGTTTCATCCTGTCCTTGTCATTAAGAAGCTATGGCTGAAAAAAAAAAAAAAGAAGCTATGGCTGTTTGGGCAAGGCGCTTCCATTCTCTGGGATTTAATTATTCATCTTACTGATGAGATTTGCTATAACTCTAACCTTACGCTTAAAATATAAATTGACTTCCATAACATGCTGCCAACAGAGGGCAGTAATTAACCACAAATAGTTCCGAAGAGTTTTTCTGAGCAAGAAATGAATCATTTTCATACAATCTGAAGGAAAATAGTAACCAGAGTACCACCATTTTCCTTGCTGTTCCTGAAAATTTGGATCACATTCCAGTTTCCTTCCACTAAAACAAACACTTGTACCAACCAAACATTACTTTGTCTCAAACAATTTCAGTTCTTTGTATTAGGAAAATAAAATATGATAAAAGAAAGAAGAATACAAAATTTTGTGATGAGAGGAGGCCCTGTTAATGGGAATCAGAGTGTCAATTCCTCTCTTCCTTCTGTTCACTCACATGGTGAATGTTAATGCAGTAGCATCCGTGGAAAGATTACAGAAGAGGGATTACTACAGATTTGGGTTTTACACTATCTTCAGCTACTTACTATTTGTAAATGCTAACCTCTGGCCAACTGAATTAAGCTTTCCAATATTCAGATTCCCTCAATTTTAAAATAGTAATAATAGCTACTTTAGAGGATTGTTTAAGGATCAAAATAACTGTAAAAGGTATAACAAAATAGCAGGTACATAAATAGGTACTTAATAATGTTAATTATCATCATTATTACTGTTACTAGCATCAAACACATTTCCCTGTTTTAGTACAAGAGAGTTTAACAATAGAAGAAACATTGCATTTTATCCTTCAACTTATATTTCTATGTATGTATATACACATATATATGTAATATGTATATATTTCTTTAATAAAGATGACTAACATTTTGTGTCCTTGAACCAAAGTTTGGATATTTTATATATGTTTTAATTAATTCAAAATAAATATCAGTTTAGCTTTTATCCCAATTCTAAGCTTTTTAAAAGAGAAGAAGCTGGGATACTAAATAAGAACTCTTACAAGTCTATAAAAAATACACCAAACTAAAAGAGAGCAAAGACCATAGATAGCAATTCACAAAAGAAAAAAGAAAAATGTTTAGTGAGAAGATGAACATTTAACTTCACTGTTACTCAGTTGACTACCGATTAAAATTTTTGCCATGTTTTGCCTGTAAAACTGACTGAGAAAAAGCTTTTAAAAGTGTTGCTGAGGGCGTTAGTATATGGGTACCATCAGACTATGAAGTTTAAGTGACTAGAAACTGATGTAAAAGTATAATTTTTAACCATGAAATTTTATTCTAAATTTTTTAAGAAATTAATCAAGATGGTAATAAATATATATTTGTCTTTAAATTTCAGATACTGAATACTCAGTGAAAACCTCCGCAAGATGAACACTTTTTTTTAATAAATTAGGAAGAAATAAACTCTCATATGCAGCTCCTGGAGTAACTTCTTTCTAAGCAGATTTAAAAGAAGGTATTTTAAAAGGTGAGACATTCTTCCTTTTGTTTGCTGTAATCCTCATTCACGGAGTAAGAATTGTTTTCATTAGTAGTATTCAGTTTACGGGACTAAAATTGAAGTTCCAAGAAGACAGAGTTGTAGCTGTCATGTTCTTTGCTATTTCCTTAAATCCTAGAACTGTGTTTGTCATATAGTTGGTGCTCAATAAATATGTCTGTGTGGTATATTTATATGCTATTTTATTTTACACTTTGAAGTTTTTCCTAAGAAATTTGTAAAGTAAAAATATTTAATATAAATGTATAAACCTTTGAGAAACAAGTTTTAAATTTCTAAAACAAAATTTATCTGTTAGCAATATTTTTATGCTTCTTACCAAAAATCTACTCAACTCTGCCTACCAACCATTCTTGCTTTTGTAATTGTCTTGTTTTCATTAAACAAAGGGAGAGATAATCATAAAACCACCACTGTAGTGAGCCTTTTTTCTTTTCTTTTTTTTTTTTCAGAATTCCAAATGACACTGTACAATATTGAGTTCTCTTAGAAAAGAATAGTGAAAATACACATGTACATTTAACAAAGAGATATAAAAATAAAATAAATATTTTGAATGGAAAATTATTATCCAAACCCAGCTGATATTACAATAAAAGAGAGAATGAGATGGTAGCTGGTCTCATGTACTTTGAAATTCTGGGCAGGATCACATTATCTAATCAGCAAGGATTTCTGAGGGCAGAATCTATCAAGGGATTAGCTCCCTAAATCTAAAACAATAGGAATGGTGCTGTAAGGATAATCCTCTGAGGCAAACTTTCCTTAGCATTCCTAATCAATAAGAGAGGTGATTTATGGTATAAGTAACTACCCCTCAATGAAGAGGAGTAAATGAATATGTATATGTTTGTAGTTGAGATGGAATTAAACTTACTTATCTGTATATGCAATCTTTCTGTGAGGTTCAGAATGAAAGTTTATGTTGTGAGGAGACAGATTTCTCATGCAATTTGCCAATGTCTGTTCTGGAAGTATAGGTAAGCCAGTGATTGGAAACAATTTTCTTCTGTGGGGCTATCAAATTATTCAATGTGGTAACCTTAGAATCACTGAGTCCCACTTTGGTTATGGGAGGATAGTCTATCCTAGGGGATTGAGGTCTTGCTGCTATAACAATGTGAAGGAAATAAAGACCCAAATTTCTTGATTTACACCATGGGCATCATACATTATATCTTCATCAATATAGTACCAATAATAATACTTTAGATAGACACTTTCATAAAAATGAGAATTAAAATAACACTAAAAGTAATAAAACTAGTTAAAATACTATAGATAGGGTTAATAGTACAAGTACTATAAATCAGAATAATTTAGTTACAAAATAATTTAAATTACAATCATTAATTAATAATTACAAAATAATTAAAGTAAAAAGACCAGAAAACTAAAAGCCTAAAACCAGTTTTGAATCTAGAAAATAGATGCAAAGCAATTAAAGTCTAGAAGATTAAAGGATAAAACGCAAAGCTGTTAAAAGTATAAACTTTAAGTCAACATTAGACTGCAAAAGCAAGCAGGTAGAAACTATAGAAGTCAAGATTACTCCCTTCCATTGTCATCTGAGATTTGACTTTCTTTGAAGGGAGTCTCCAGGCAGATTTCTGGAAGAGTGTTTACTGAAACTCAGGTCAGCTCAGCAGTTGTTAATCTCCCTCAGGAACAGGACTGTGAATTTATTCTCAGCATTTTTGCTTCTCCTTTCCATGGCCTTTTCTCTCTGTGTTCACCCAACCAAGGTTTTATGCATCTATAATGATCCCATCCATACTGTAATGAAAAAGGGATCCACCTTGGTCTTAAAAAAGTGAAGTGAGACAACAGTTATGAATGGCATAATTGTTAAGCTCAAGAATTCTGGAGTTAGACTTACTATTTGCAAGTTACCAGTATTTAAACACTTTGTGTGCTATCATAGAGTTGTTACAAAAATCAGAGTTCATTTAGTTAAAATCTTTAAATAACAGAATAGTTTTTGGTACATAATGACTTTATAATTCTCCTAACAAAACTTGAACTTTAAAAGACTATATGGTGAGCAGACAAATGCATTCTTCATTACTGGGTGCATTTCACACATGGCAGAACCTGGGATAAGGCATTGGGAAATGTGAGACTTTTTCTCACTACTTATCAAACTGCATCTCACAGGAGGTTACCTTTTCTATCTGGACTTCTTTCTCTCTTAGGAAAGTTCCCAGAAAGAATGAAAAAGCAAGCTGGACCAGAAGGCCCTGTCCAGATTTTAATCTTCCACGTAGAGTTAGGGAGGGACAGGAAGAAGCAAGAGATATATAATACTTTCCAAGTTCTCACAGAAGGAGTTAAACTAAAATAGATTAGGGAAAAAAACATATTAATTAAAGTGAAGTTTCAAAGTACTATCACCAGGCCATCTAATATACTATCTGATTCTAGAAAACCATAAAGAATAGCTAGGAGTTCAACTTATTTTATTTTTCCTCTGCTTGAGACATTTTAGATATATATATATAAAATTTACATATATATTTATATATAATAGATAATATAATTTATATATAAATATCAATAAGTAGCAATAATTTATTGTGAAATGCAGTGCCTAAACACAGATGATACTACGATTAGCCTCCCCAACTCTCTTATCGATGTTTTGCCTGATGAAGGAAAACCATGTACTCAAGATGTCCAGCTGTTGATAATGCAAATTATCACTGAGATTCCTGTGGAGAAGCTCCTGAGAGGGCCGAGTAACCCTCAATCGTGACTTCATGGTCTCACATATTACCACTCCTTCTCAATAATCATTCTCATTTTAAACTGGGCAAGGAATATCTTATTAATAAAAAATATGAATTAGATAAAACAAAAATAACATGATTCCAGTACTCATGTTTGCACGTGTGCATTTCTTTTGAGTTCCATGTAAAAATTTAACCTAATTTGAAGAGAATTTGTTTTCCTACAGATGGAGTCAGCTTGCTTGTGACCATAAAATTTCTGAAAACCCTTTTGTTATTACTATATTACTTAACAAGAATTAACTTTAATCTGCAACATATTTGAAATTGATTGTTGCTTAATTTTGTTTATACTGCTGCTTAACATCAGTAAATTTTCAGAAAGTATTCTCCCCAAATTACTGCATATCCTGCGGTGAAGTTGGTAGGATGAAAAGGAACACAGGACACCAGGGAGACTGAGGTCATGGGGTCTGGGGGTCCAATTTAGTCCAGTATCCAAGGTTACATAACATAATAATATATACGTGGTCAAAATAACATATCTTTTTTTTAAACTATTTATTTGTTTATTTTTTACAATAAACTGCACATATTTAGAGTATACAATTTGGTATCCCAGTCTCCCAATTCTTTCCCCCCCCAACCCTCCCCGCTTTCCCCTTTGGTGTCCATATGTTTGTTTTCTACATCTGTGTCTCTATTTCTGCCTTGCAAACAGGTTGATTTGTACCATTTTTCTATAGTCCACATATATGTGTTAATATACAATATTTGTTTTTCACTTTCTGACTCACTTCACTCTGTATGACAGTCTCTACGTCCATCCATGTCTCTAGAAATGTCCCAGTTTCATTGCTTTTTACAGCTGAGTAATATTCCATTGTATGTATGTACCACATCTTCGTTATCCATTCATCTGTTGATGGACATTTAGGTTGCTTCCATGTCAGGGCTATTGTAAATAGTGCTGCAATGAACACTGGAGTGCATGTGTCTTTTTGAATGATGGTGTTCTCTGGGTATATGCCCAGTAGTGGGATTGCTGGGTCATATGGTAGTTCTAGTTTTAGTTTTGCAAGGAACCTCCATACTGTTTTCCATAGTGGCTGTATCAATTTACATTCCCACCAGCAATGCAAGAGCGTTCCTTTTTCTCCACACCCTCTCCAGCATTTACTGTTTGTAGATTTTCTGATGATGCCCATTCTAACCGGTATGAGGTGATACCTCATTGTAGTTTTGATTTGCATTTCTCTAATAATTAGTGATGTTGAGCAGCTTTTCATGTGCTTCTTGGCCATCCGTATGTCTTCTTTGGAGAAATGCCTATTTAGGTCTTCTGCCCATTTTTTTATTGGGTTGTTTATTTTTTTGATATTAAGCTGGATGAACTGTTTATATATTTTGGAGATTAATCCTTTGTCTGTGGATTCATTTGCAAATATTTTCTCCCATTCTGAGGGTTGTCTTTTCATCTTGCTTATAGTTTCCTTTGCTGTGCAGAAGCTTTGAAGTTTCATTAGGTCCCACTTATTTTTGTTTTTATTTCCATTACTCTAGGGGGTGGATTAAAAAAGATCTTGCTGTTATTTACGTCGAAGAGTGTTCTTCCTATGTTTTCCTCCAGGAGTTTTATAGTGTCTGGCCTTACATTTAGGTCTCTTATCCATTTTGAGTTTATTTTTGTGTATGGTGTTAGGGAGTGTTCTAATTTCATTCTTTTACATGTAGCTGTCCAGTTTTCCCAGCACCACTTACTGAAGAGGCTGCCTTTTCTCCATTGTATATCCTTGCCTCCTTTCTCATAGATTAGTTGACCATAGTTTATCTCTGGGCTTTCTATCCTGTTCCATTGATCTATATTTCTGTTTTTGTGCCAGTACCATACTATATTGATCACTGTGGCCTTGTAGTATAGCCTGAAGTCAGGAAGCCTGATTTCACCAACTCCCTCTTTCCTTCTCAAGATTGCTTTGGCTATTCGGTGTCTTTTGCATTTCCATACAAATTGTAAAATTTCTTGTTCTAGTTCTGTGAAAATGCCATTGGTAATTTGATCAGGATTGCATTGAATCTGTAAATTGCTTCCGGTAGTATAGTCATTTTCACAATGTTGATTCTTCCAATCCAAGAACATGGTATGTCCCTCCATCTGTTTGTGTTGTCTTTGATTTCTTTCATTAGTGTCTTATAGTTTTCTGAGTACAGGTCTTTTACCTCCTTGGTTAGATTTATTCCTAGGTATTTTATTCTTTTTGTTGCAATGGTGAATGGGATTGTTCCCTTAATTTCTCTTTCTGATCTTTCATTGTTGGTGTAGAGAAATGCAAGAGATTTCTGTGTGTTAATTTTGTATCCTGCAACTTTACCAAATTCACTGATTAGCTCGAGTAGTTTTCTGGTGGCATCTTTAGGGTTTTCTATGTATAGTATCATGTCATCTGCAAACAGTGACAGTTTTACTTCTTCTTTTCCAATTTGGATTCCTTTGATTTCTTTTTCTTCTCTGATTGCTGTGGCAAGGACTTCCAAAACTATGTTGAATAGTAGTGGTGAGAGTGGACATCCTTGTCTTGTTCCTGATCTTAGAGGGAATGCTTTCAGTTTTTCCCCATTGAGAATGATGTTTGCTGTGGGTTTGTCATATATGGCCTTTATTATGTTGAGGTAGGTTCCCTCTATGCCCACCTTCTGGAGAGTTTTTATCATAAATGGGTGTTGAATTGTGTCAAAAGCTTTTTCTGCATCTATTGAGATGATCATGTGGTTTTTATCCTTCAGTTTGTTAATGTGGTGTATCACATTGACTGATTTGTGTATATTGAAGAATCCTTGCATTCCAGGGATAAACCCCACTTGATCATAGTGGATGATCCTTTGAATGTGTTGTTGGATTCTGTTGGCTAGTATTTTGTGGAGGATTTTTGCATCTAAATTCATCAGTGATATTGGTCTGTAGTTTTCTTTTTTTGTAGTATCTTTGTCTGGTTTTGGTATCAGGGTGATGGTGGCTTCATAAAATGAGTTTGGGAGTGTTCCTTCCTCTGCAATTTTTTGGAAGACCTTGAGAAGGATGGGTGTTAGCTCTTCTCTAAATGTTTGATAAAATTCACCTGTGAATCCATCTGGTCCTGGACTTTTGTTTGTTGGGAGATTTTTAATCACAGTTTCAATTTCATTACTCGTGATTGGTCTGTTCATATGTTCTATTTCTTCCTGATTCAGTCTTGCAAAATAACATATCTTTAAGGGAAGAAGGTAAGGAGGTAGGGAATATTTTATATATCTCTTCCTAAGTTATGCTTGATAACATACTATCCCAAAATCTACAGTGTTTTTATCAAGAAAGGATTTATTTTCAGTCCTCTTTGTGGGTTATCTTTTTTTTTTTTATTGGAGTATAGTTGCTTTACAGTGTTATATTAGTTTCTATTGTACAGCATGTGGGTCATCTTTATTATGATCCAATTTTAAAGAATAACCTTTATGTGGGACATGAGCATCATCTGGCAGGAAAATGAAAACTATAGAATCATAAAACTCATAAACTTCTCATAAAGCTAATAAAAATCTGAAGTGTTATTTGAACTGTGTGAGAGTTGGAAAGACAAAATTAACAGAGCATGGTGAGAAATGAAAAGGAGAATGTTTAGTATTAGGTAGGTACTTGGAACATCCAGATAATGATTAGATACAAAGAACTTTAAGATATGATGGCATAGTCAAATTGTTGGTGAGAAAATCTTTTTATCCAGATAATTTAGACTTAGGCTTGTATACAATAGAAAGGCAAACTAGTCATAAAACCTCACAAAGGAGCTTACGCAAGCCTCAGGGAGAGAAAAGCTGAGTCCACAGAGCCCTTAAGGGACAGCATCAGGTTGTCTTATCTTAACAATATATGTCAAGTTCCCACGTTCTCTTCAGCACAAGAATACCCAAGTGTGTGTAAATTACTTGGAAACAAAGTGGTAAAAAGTCTTCATTGATGTCAAGTGCAACTTAGAGATGAAATCAGTGATCTCTGAGAAAATAATTTCAGCTCAGTTATGGCTCTTCCAGATAGGGTTCTTTACATAGTAAGAAAAAGAGATTTCTTAAATGACTGTAGAGGGAAAAAAGGGTTTATTACAAGGGTATATTTTCTTGAGTACTTAGAAAAACTTGAACTAGGCCTCAGGAAGGACAGTCACTGTAGAGCTCAGGCATCACTCTCTCATCTCTCAGTCTTGCTCTTGCTTTCATTCTTTCCCTGTTTCTCTCTCAGAGTTTACAGACCCTCTTTCGTTCATTCCTTTCACCATTCGCTCTCGACTAGCTTTCTCCACATAATCATCTGGAGCACACCATTATGGCTGTCAGCACTTCCTCTATCTTGGCTTTGTACTTAAGAGCCTGGCAGTGTATAGTTTTATCTATAGCTCTTAGTACAAGTTTCCAAAAAGGTAATCTGATTTGCTGAGCTTACCTCTACCTTAGTAGAGCCTGCAGATTGGCCAAAAAATGAATCAGTGTCCACTCCAGTCCAAGAACAGGCAACTTTCCTCAACAATCTGAGCAAGGAGGGAACATTGAATGTGCTTGAGTTGCAACAGGTAATAAGGGGTAATAATTAGGCAGCAAAGTTCTGGTTGTTAAAACCAAAGTTTCTACACCCAGCAAAGTTTTGTTGTGGTATGAAATCCAGAACGTGGGTGAGAAAGAAACATAGAAGAGTATTTTAAGTATCTGTGCTCTGAAGTCAGACTACATTATTTGAATCAGAGCTCAACAAACTATACTCAACCTTCTTAAACCTGTGAAATGTTCACGCAGAGAGGGTTTTCTTCACAAGCTGGCTGTGAGAATTAAATAAGTTAATTTATGTGCCAGACACCTAGGAATTATTCAATAAATAGTAAAAAAAAAAAAAACACAGGAGGAAAAGTTACCCTGTAATAGGGAAGAACCTTTGTATTCTATTACAAGTTAATCACTAAAGGGATGTTGCCTGTAAACTTAAATTATGCCTAATGGCCAATCTCTGGGAATTTTGCCTCCCAGGTAATGAGCATTAAGCTAAACTACTTTCATTTAGCTCACAAGAAAACATCCTGACCAGGTCCACCTGTGAATGACTACAGGCAGGAAGAAATTAACATATCCCTTCCAGAGGCTGACCAGAACCAGGAAATATATGATTTTACTCCCTTCCCTGTTAGTATAAAAGAAGCCTGAATTCTAACTCAGGCAAGATAGTTCTTTGGGATGTGAGTCTACCATCTTCTCTGCCTGCCTGATTTTCTGAATAAAGTCACTATTCCTTGCCCCAACAACCCATCTCTTGATTTATTGGCCTGTCCTGAGGCAAGCAATATGAGCTTGGACTTAGTAGCAACCCCTTACCCAGAGGTCAAAGGAAAGAAGCAAGAAAAGTTGAAGACACGAAGACAATCAGATATGGAAAAAACAAGAAACTGGTGGATTTTCTGATCAATGACTTGAGCCACCATGGCAGAGTAGATTCTGCCATCTTATGAAATCTCTAGTGATCTGAGTCCGATATGACCATAATCCCATTATGGAAATACTAAGCATTAACTCCAGTGAGAGCAACCTACAGCAGAGCAAGGTGAGTGATGCCTTTAAATATCATGTAAAATAATAATTATTATATAAACAACAGCAATAAATATGATAGTTAACATTTATTGAAGGTTTGCTATGTGTGGAGACCTAAGTGCCTTATATGTCTATATGTATACATATTTATGTATTAATCCATTTACTACTTACATCAAACCTAGGAAATTTTATCATTATTTTAGGGAAAAAGAAACTTGAGGCACAGAGAGTTTAAATAATTGACCAAAGTTGCAAAGCGAGTAAGTAGCTGAGGCAGGGTTTACAGCCTGACATTCTGCAATCAAAGGGAACTTCAATAGCCCTCAGATGTTCTTCACAAATATATTGACAATCTGGATGAAATAATTTGAAGAAGAAATAAACTACAAAAAAAAGTTTCACTTTATTAAGTAACTATGTGATGGCAAATATATAATGTTTAAAAATATATAGCTCTGGGGGGAAAAAAGTATTTTTTTTTAAACTGATTGCAAAAAGAATCCTGGAAAGTAAAAGAAACACTTATTCAAGAATAGTAATTCTGAAATCTTAGTGTAAGCTGATTCCTTTGTCTGTTTCCTCCATAATAGAAAAGGCTTTTGAATAATTTGGCAAAATTAGCCTAAAAAGTGTTGGAGTGACCTAAACAGGAAGCCTGGCTATTCCCAGCTGTGAGTGATCTCTGAGACCCGCTCTGAGGCTCTTCTTTGCTCCAATAGACAGGAGCAACTTTGCGCTCGATAAAAGTCAAATTCTTACCTCACCCTTTCACTGCTGGCAGGATCAGATTGCATTTCTTTCATTATTCTCCACTCTGCAGTTTCTTGATCTGTTTAAAAGAAGAAGTAGAAAAGATAAATCCTCTCTTCAATGCCTGGAAGGGAAAACAAAATGACCTCGACTCCACTTTGAAAAAATCTTTCCAAGAACTTTCTTCAGAGATTTCACTCGTGAGTACTTGGCAATATACTTTCTAGTCCATGGAAATAACTTTTATTTTTTTTCTTTGGGGGAAAAGCAGGGTGCTGAGAGGCAAAGACTTGTAGGGGAGAACCATTGTCTGTAACTACAATGAAAATCGACCTTTCTCTGTAAACAAACTCATTGCAATGCAAAACTAAATTCTCAGCATTTTGCATTTAGTTTTAAGCAAATATATATGCAATATAGGATTATGTTTTTTAGACCATGAATATAAAGAGTTGATGAGATGTAGGCTTGTTTTATAATTTTAAGCCTGTAGTGGCAATTCTTTATTAATCGTGTCTTTAATTGGAATTTTCTGAAGATTCTTTATAACCTTTAAACATTATTTAGTAACATATAAAGAAATATAATAAAGAGACTGTCTGGCAGCCTTATGTTTAAAGAAACTTCTTTCATTGCCATTAATTGGTGTTATTTAAAATAAGGTATAAACATTACAATTCTTGTAGTCTATTTCATGCCAGCATTAACTAATCTCTCTAAGGAAATATTTTACAAGTCTCCAAAAACAAAAGCTCATATTCTAAGATACTAAAATAAGAATAGACAAGATTGCACTATATATAGTAGAATTATGTAAATTAAAGCAATAGATTACATACCTATATGATGTACTGTCATATTCTTGTTGCTTATAAAACAATATTAAATTTAGCTTCTGGTAGTAAAGGAAAGCACATAACAAGTACACAACCACAGAACTATAATGAAACAAAAAATTATTTAATTATGGAAAGCACTCGTTTGTATGAGAATTAACGAAAAACTGAGGGCCAAGAGCAGTGCCGTGCAGAAAAAAAAGATAAGCAACAGCCACACTGTGACTCAGTGCTCTGGAAATTAGTCACAAAATGACTTTGTATAATTGTGATAACATAAATACAAAGGGCAGAACCCAAGCAGGAAACATACAGCCCAGAGAGTCATATATTATGTGTAAAAGCATAATATTTACATCAGAGGTGAAAAATTGTGTCAGTTTTGAGATATTGCAAAGTTTTTTAATCTTTTATAAAACATTTTTAGGATTCTTTATATTCACCATTCTAGTGCATGATTATTTTAAGATATATAATCTATATTTTATCTTAATACTTAAACTGAAGGGTGAATAATCTCTGAAAATGTATTGGAGTATGAAATTTTAATTTGGGACCTATGGGTTAATAAAATTATGTAAAATATCCTTAGGGATCAACAGAGTTGGAAAACTATTGATGTAAATACAGATAATTAACATTATAGATGTAAGTAAAACTTTAAAATATTTACTTTTAACAGTTTGAATGGTTATATTGTAAAGCCAAGTTTGTCTTCTTCAGGTAACTGTACAGTCTTATTAGAGAGCTTTAATGGTGTATATACTACTGTTTGGTTCCTTTATTACGAAAGCTGACTTGTACAAGTTTTGTTTTTTGTTTTTAAAAGTACAGTGATTTCTTTAAGCATTTGTTTTCTCTCCAATGACTAGATCAAAACCCCTTGGGAAGTGCGGTCCTGTTCAAATAGACTGTACCATCACCTGGTGCTTGCTGGTCTGATTGGTTGTCCCTAACTCTAGGCTTCATTTACTTATCGATTGTGAAACTATTTTGCCTAGAAACTTCTAATGTAAATAGTATTACTAAACTTAAAAATAATCTATGAAATGGAAAATTGTTTTTGTATTAAACTATAGTTTTCATAACACTAATTTACTCCTTCCTAAGAATTAATTTCCTGATCTTAGTTATCTACATTCTTCAAATTCAAACCATAATTGAACAGATGATAAACTTTTTTCCTACTAGAGGAAAAAAGTCAAGCTGAAAAGTCTTTATTTATTCCCAGAACACCTGACAATCTAACCAAATAGTAGATGTGCTATAGATTCTTTAGGAATTGTTGGTTTACTAAATTCACTGTCACAAACTTTTAATACAGATTTCAACTGACATCTCTACTTAATAGAAGAAAAATATGTAAAATAAACATCCTTGCCAAAATAAAAGAGGGAGTAGGGGGAACAGGAGAGACAATATGAAAAGGAAAGGGAAGTACTCAGAATAGGGTTTTCAAAAAAATCTTGTTTATTGGTATAAATTAAATAAGCAGAATAATAATATTGATTAAAATTAGTTACTTATATCTGTTTTTGCTATGTAGACATGATCTAAGAATGGTACTACTATCTAACTCATCTATTCTCAATAAAGGCTGTCTTTAGCCACCCTTTTTATGTTTACCATCTAAATCATTTAACTCAGGGAATTTAATTTGCAGAGTTGGTCTTTTTTTTAAACAAAACATATTTTTAAAAAGATATATTTTTTGTTTATTTATTTATTTATTTATTTATTTATTTATTTAGCTGTGCCAGGTCTTAGTTGTGGCACTTGGGATCTTTTAGCTGTACATGTGGTATCTAGTTCCCTGACCAGGGATCAAACTGGGCCCCCTGCATTGGGAGCGCAGAGTCTTTCAACAGCTGGACCACCAGGGAAGCCACAAATCAAAAATACTTTTAAATGCATTCTTTCTTTATAGAAACATGTCAATACTATAATTTTTTCTGATTGTTAACATGTGCATTCAGAGAAATCTGAATTCAAGACATGGAGTGACAATTAAAGTCCTTGTTTCTGGATATTAAATCTCGCCAAAATGAAGAAAGGATGCAAGTTATTCCAGAGAGTTCTCTTTATGCTAGACCACCTCTCTTGGGTCACTGAGATCCTCAATGACTGTTTTCTTGGTGTGATATATCATCTCCAGGAGTCCAGTCTTCCCATTACCCTTCTCCCCGTCTTCACTTCTCCCAGTGGCAGGTGCTATATAGAACCAGAGCCTATGATTCAGCTACCAATAGGATGAGGGCACCCTAGTCATTTTCACTTTTCTTCTTTTCAACACCAGTAACAAAAAGCACTGGATGTATGTCAGATCTGCTATGTTCATCTCTCTTCAGGCTTTCCTTTGGGATTCTATGTTTTTTCTTAGTTGGAACAACCATATTTTAAAAGTATTTTAAAAACAAAGAGGTCCATGATCCATGCTAGAAGTCCCAATCCTGCAATATTTCTACCCCAATTGTCCCATGTGATAGACCACAGGTGCCTGGGGAGACATAGACTTACTGCCAGGAATTCCTCAATCAAAATGTGATGGTAGCATTCTCTCTAGACTGAATAAATATTACATGTTGTTGATCAGGCTATTTCAACATCAGGAATGTAAAAGTATCCATCAGTATAGCACTGATATAATGTGGTGTTGTTATTATCAAGCATAGAGTGCCATAGACCCCCTTCAACTGTACCACACCCTCAGTGCCACCCCACCCTACTGCCAACCTCATTCTGTCTCTCCTATTCATGTTTCTTACCAACATTTATCTCATCCTTGAATCCTGTAATAACCCATCTCTAAGCATCATCTCATTCCTTACTTCACAAGGCTTAGAAATGGAGTAAATCTCAGAAATCGGGTGAGTCCCCAGAATAGTAGTGTTTGTTGCAAAATATTGGTAATAGTTTAAAGCTCTTTTAGGAATAAACTTTAGAGTATCCCAGGAAATGAATCAAAATGATTATATCAAAATATCATATGCCTGTTCACTTTTATGTGCAACCAATTTCAAATATACGTGACTATAAAATGAATGAACTTCTGATTCATGTTACATGAATGAATTTGAAAACATTATGCTAAGTGAAATAAGCCAGACACACACAAAAAAATAGTGTGTAATTTCACGAATTTGGGATATCTACAGTAGGCAAAGTCATAGCAAAAGAAAATAGATTACAGGTTTCCAGAGTCTAGAGGAAGGAATGAATGGTGAGCTATTGCTTAATGGATACACAGTTTCTGTTTGGGGTAATGAAAAATTTTGGAAATAGATAGTGGTGATGATTGCACAAAAATATAAATGTAATTAATGCCACTGAGTTGTGCTCTAAAAAAATAGTTAAAATTGCAAATTTCATGGTATTTATTTTACCACAATCAAAAATGGTGAGAGAAAAATATTAATAATTTTAGGGTTTTTTCTGTTTCAATTTACATAGTTTCTATCATTATGTCTTCAAATTTACTTATCTTTTCTTCTATATCCAATGTGTTTATAATCCTATCTAGTGTATTTTTCATCTCAAATAATGTTGTTTTCATCTCTAGAAATTCAGTTTGAGTCTCTATCTTCTTTTCTATCTAACACACTCAATATGTTCTCCACCTTCTTGAATATATGAATGCAGTTAAAATTTTAGTTTAAATATCTTTGTTAATTCTATTTTCTGTGTCATTTCTGTGTCATTTTGATTCTTTTCATTATAAGTTATATTTTGGTGCTCTTTGCATGCCTTGTAATTTTTATTTGAATGCCTGATATTATGAATCTTACCTTAAGTTTTGAATATGTTGTATTCCTATAAATAATATTGAGCTCTGTTCTGAGTTGCAGTTTAATTACTTGGAAACAATCTGGTATTTTGCTATCTCACTGTCAGGCTTTGTTAGGTAGAATCAGAGAAATGTTTATTCTATGGTTAATTTTTCCCCAGTACTGAGAAAAAAACTTTCTGACTACTCTACTAATGCACCATGAATGGAAGTTTCTGCAATTTAGGGACAAGAAATATTTACAGCTTTACATGTGTTCTATGTGTTATTCCCCTCTAGCCCTTTAAAGTGGTTCTTCAGCCAAACTTGGGTACTTTTCTCTCACTGATCAATGTTAAGCTGAAGACCTGAGGGTCATCTGAATATTCTGGATCTCTCTTTCTGTATAGCTCTCTACCCTGTTACTCAGCCCTGCATACTCTAGCCACCCTGGCCTCTCCAGACAATGCTTTCTCCTAAACTCAGGGAGACCACTGGGCAATTCCAGAGCCTCTTCTTCCTGAACTTGGACATGGAAACTCCCTTCAGTCACTGTGCTGGAGCAAATCGAAACGTAAGGCTGAACTCGTGTTGCCCATCCTTATGGGATCACTGCTCTTCTCTGACCAAGATTTAGTTAGCTGAAGACCATCCTTTAACACCTTTTCACTATTTTATTTTTTTTAAGTTGTTTCAGGTGGGAGGATAAGTCCATTGTTAATCCATTGTGGCTGGAAGTAGAAGGGCTATTTTTCTTTAAATTTTTATTTTATATTAGAGTATAGCCAATTTACAATGTTGTATTAGTTTCAGGTGTCCAGCAAAGTGAATCAGTTGTACATATACATATATCTATTCTTTGTCAGATTCTTTTCCTATATAGGTTATTATAGAGTATTGAGTAGAGTTCCTTGTGCTATACAGTAGGTCCTTGTTGGTTATCTATTTTATATATAGTAGTGTGTATATGTTCATCCCAACCACCTAATTTATCCCTCTCCACAGCCTTTCACCTTTGGTAATCATAAATTTTTCTAAGTCTGTAAGTCTGTTTCTGTTTTATAAATAAGTTCATTTGTATCTCTGTTTTAGATTCCACATACAAGTGATATTATATGATATTTATCCTTCTCTGACTTACTTTACTTAGTATGATAATCTCTAGGCCCATCTGTGTTGCTGCAAATGGTATTATTTCATTCTTTTTATGGCTGAGTAATATTCCATCATATATGTGTACCACATCTTATCCATTCATCTGTCGATGGGCATTTAGGTTGCTTCCTGGCTATTGTAAATAGCGCTGCAATGAACATTGAGGTGCATGAATCTTTTTGAGTTATGGTTTTCTCCAGATATATGCCCAGGAGTGGGATTTCTGGATCATATGGTGGCACTATTTTTTAGTTTTCTAAGGAACCCCCATACTGTTTTCCATAGTGGCTATTCTCACTAACGGTGTAGGAGGGTTCCCTTTCTTCCACACCCTCTCCAGCATTTATTGTTTGTAGCTTTTTTTGATGGCCATTCTGACTGGTGTGAGGCAATTTAATACCTCATTGTAGCTTTGATTTGCATGTCTCTAATAATTAGTGATGTTGAGCATTTTTTCATGTGCCTTTTGGCCATCTGTTTGTCTTCTTTGTAGAAATGTCTATTCAGGTCCTCCACTCATCTTTTGATTGGGTTGTTTGGGTTTTTTTTTGATATTGAGCTGCATGAGCTGTTTATATATTTTGGAGATTAATCACTTCTCGGTTGCATCATTTGCAAATATTTTGTCCCATTCTGTGGTTTATCTTTTTGTTTGGTTTATGGTTGCTTTTGCTGTGCAGTGGAAAGCCTATTTTTTTTAAAATTACATTTTAATGATATCCTACAAAACAAAAAATAAACATAGAGCAAGAAGTTTTAAGGGCATATAAACTGTAATTCATTAATTGGCCTGGATAAGATAAATACATTTTTTGCCTGCTATATCTCAGCAACTATGTTAGATGAGTAAATATATTTACTTGTTTATACAATAAAAAATTTATGTTCTCTATTGCTAAAAAATAATTATTTCATCTCAGATAAGCAGTTTGTTTCATTATGATTATCTGATAACAGTAACTGTTTAAGCAGCTAATATTTTACTCTCTCCTATTTTAAATGACAAATTAATTCTACAAGCTTAAAACCAATCAGGTTGTCACTTGTTCAACAGGGCTTTCCAAACTCTGAGTGCTGAGTGTTATTTACCTAAAGCCTCCTGGGTTTTGTAGCGAATGAAAGATTGCCTTTACTGGTAGTTTCCTATCACAATTTCTCATAATTATCTTTCCTCCCCTGATTCCTGGATACTTCTACATATTGAAAGCTGGGAAAGTTCATTGACAGCACAAATTAAGACTTTCTCTTTTTATGAAAGGAAGTTTCAAGTGTTTCCTGCTTAATTATATGTACCAATTGATATAAACAGATAATCTCAAATGACAAATATTGTAAACAATATGTATATTTAGCATTAGAATTTGTTTTATAATTATGTAAGAGTGTGTACATCATTGAAGTTTCTATGCATCTTTTATTCGAGTTTTGTGGTTTTAGTCTCCTTTAACAGTTAAAGTCAGTCCGGAGGAAAGGGAAACAGGTATACAATAAAGAAATCATTATGGTATCTGCATTATGACACTAATGCAGGTTCATAAAAAAATTATGGGATAAGCAATTTACCTTAGAAACACTCAGGCCCTTCTTTCAGTGCCAATAATTTTTTTCAAGTTTCAGATTTCCCAGGATTAACCTCTTTTTGTATGTTTTTCTCTTAAGGAATTGCTGGAGAATGTTCCAGTGGAAGAAAAGTGTTTAGGGAGAATTTGGATTAGCCTCAATTCACATAATTCACATGGCAAGAGAGTGTTTTGTGGTTTTTGGTTTTTGGGTTTTTTCTATTTGTGGTAAACTCTGGACGAAACTCCTTTAAAGCCAATTTGCATTTATTAGTTATATCCCTAAAGAAAGTAAAAGGTTCCTTAGGTACCAGGGTTTGCCCTATCACTACTATGTCAACATTGCTCTCCCCACCATCACTTGCCTGCATTCCATATTACTGTCTCCTTATTCAGAGGCCAAAGAGACACAAGTGACAATCTATCCTTCCTAATAGGTACTGGAAGCCTTATCTGAAAAGATATGAGTTAATGGGCATTCATGGATGGTCCTCAAAATATGTGTGAAAAAATATCTGAGTCATGTGTGTATTTGCTCTTTAGAAGGGAATCCATGGTTTTCCCTCAGATCTCTCAGGGGCTTACACATCACCATGAAAAATATATCTGAGACATGATTAAATATCCAAGGAAAACAGTATAGAGCATTAGAATCAAAAAAAGTATCAAATAATAATATATCCTGAAGAAGGCAAGATAAAGATTTCAAAGGCAGATAAACTTGACATAGAAGGCATAAGGGTGGGAGAGAGCTGGATAAGTTATCCTATGCATAAGAAGTCTTTGAGAAAAGATCTTTTTTGAGAAGCCTAGGAAGAGATTAAATTATTTTAAAATCTTCAATCATTACACTTGAATAAGCAGATTCAGTTTTTAGTATATTCAAAGCTGAGCATTAACTATATACTTTTATATATTAGATCTTTTGCAAGGTACAAAAAGTGTACAATGTGATAAATTTGAATCATTTATAAATTAACCTAATTATGAGGATTTGAAGTAACTTAACACAAAATCAAAACTGTGGTCCTCATTCTCAGAAAATTACAATCAGGGGAATTAAGCAGCACGTTTAACAAGAACATGCTAATTCCTGATTATGTGTTAGGTAGAATTTGGATAGAAGAAAAAGGAATGACAATTTAGAGAAACTAGCAGATTTTTATAAAAATGTAAAATAATGAGCATTCAGCGTGAGGAACCAAAGGACAAAAAGAACTATTTATTGGATGCTATGAGTAAAAAAGGAAGTAGCACCAGTTTCCTTTCATTCTCTTGAGTCCATAGTTCATTGTTTCATGGGTCTGACATTTTACACTCTGAATGGAAGTGGCTGAAGATTAACATGTTAATGGTTGCTGGAGGACCATGACTCAGCTGCCTGGGGCCCCCTGTTCCTTTACAATGATGACTCAGAAAGTTGAACTCAGGATGTCATCTAAACACATGGGTGTAGTCACCAACAGCTGCAGTTCCAATCTTGAACTAAGCTCAGTTACTTTCCACTAAAGCATAATCAGAAATCCTGGGTTTTTCACATTAGAACTTATTTCACCCACAGAATTACTCTCTTACTCAGGAGGGAGAAAATTGATCATTATTGGTTCAACATGTTTATTGTACTTAAGTATAAAAACTTTAGCTAATATTTGGAATCATAACACTTTCATAGTCAGAAACAAAGTTACCTGATCATTTATCTGAAACCAAAGTGTTATAAATATCTAGCTTCAGGTATATTGAATATAAATTTTGCTTCTTTTTCCCTCAAGGAAAATGAGAGTATAGGAACATTTTGTGGGAATTTCCGATACATGGACTAACATTTTGTTCTCCTTTTCTCATACCACAACTGATACTATCAAATGCAGAAAATTGATTTGTTTCCAGTATACTTGTCTGAACAGAGACAAAATCTAAGATGGTAACAGACCTTGAGGGGAAATGAGGGAGCAGACTTTATCCATTGATCTTTAAAATGAAAAAAGGTAACATCTACCTAAATTACATAAGTTGTGAATCAAGGTTCTAATTAGAACCCTGTTAGGAAGGTCTCAGCTGTCTTTCCATGTCTTTCCAAAATACATATACCTCCTGCCTAAGGTGTCATACTCAATATTAATTAATGGATTAGAATTAGTTATGTAATCAGGAGATTGATTGATAGACATATCAGAGAAGCAATGGTCCTGATATACCATTTTCTTATCTTACTAAATAATGCATGCCTAGAAGAGCAGATACAAACAGGAGAAAAAATAGACAGAAGTAGCCATAGGTCTCTATCTAATTTTATTTCTTAATATGGACCGTAATGATAATAGGGAAAGACATAGTTAATATATTCAATTCTTTTCTTTCTTCTCTCACACCAAAATTCTTTGTATTTCTTTGTTTTCGTGTGTTTTACTTCCTTCTATTTGGGGCTACTGGCATTAGTAGTTGAGCAAAATTATATTCTCAGAAATCTCCATTTTGGTTTAGGTATGTAATACAAAGTTTTATTTATTTATTTATCTGCGTATTTTTTTTCCTGCTTAAAGAAATAAAAACAGCATACAATGAAGATGTTTGCTGTTAAACAAGCTAGATTAGATTGAGTCTCTCTAATGAGGAAAGGTGAACTCATCCAAAGAAATGAATGCCACCTCCTTTTTGACAAATGTCTTACAAAGTTAACTGTAATACCTAAACAAAATACCTCCCCACCTTTTTTCTAAGAGTTGTAGTAGATATGGGCAACTATATAAGGAAAAATCTTTCGCATTATTTCTTTCATTATGTATTTCTATTTTATTTTCCTTTGTTCATTGTATTTTTATTAGTAAAATATATGCTATTCTCTTTGGACTTTACTTACAAATTTCAGAAATATTTTTACATATTTATATTTCCCCTATTCTTTTTTTTTAATATTTATTTATTTGGTTGCGCTGGGTCTTAGTTGTTGCAGGCGGACTCCTTAGTTGCGTCATGCAAACTCTTAATTGCAGCATGCACATGGGATCTTGTTCCCTGACCAGGGACCGAACCTGGGACCCCCAGACGGCTGCATTGGGAGCACAGTCTTATCCACTGTGCCACCAGGGAAGTCCCAACATTTCCCTGATTCTTTTTTTTTTTAATAAATTTATTTATTAGTTGCCTTGGGTCTTCATTGCTGCACGCTGGCTTTCTCTAGTTGCAGTGAGCAGGAGGTACTCTTAGTTGCAGTGTACAGGCTTCTAATTGCAGTGGCTTCTCGTTGCAGAGCATGGGCTCAAGGCATGTGGGCTTCAGTAGTTGCATCACATGGGTTTGGTCGTTGTGGTGCATGGGCTTTGTTGCTCCGCGGCATGTGGGATCTTCCGGGACCAGGGCTCGAACCTGTGTCCCCTGCATTGGCAGGTGGATTCTTAACCACTGCACCACCAGGGAAGTCCCTCCCGTATGCTTAACTTTATAATTATCTCTTTACTCTCCCACTCTCCCTTATTGCTTCTCAGTTTTCCTTCTCCGCATCCAGGTCTCTCACTCTTCTCTCTTAGCTAGTAATAAGAATTAATATTCCCTATTATTATTTAGAGGGAGAGTATTTTCCCTTTTAAAAATATAAACACAAAATTAAAAAGAAAGAATTGGTGGGCTTCTTGATTTTACTTATAGGACTTTGGTCCAAAATAGAGAATAAAAATCTCCTACTTAGGATTTGATGAATTGCTAATTTCTAGAGAGTGTAGGGGAAAAAAGAAAGAAGAAGATATTTGTGAAAATAGTGGGTCTTTCTTAGGCTTGCAGTTGCCCTTTTTTGGGATGGTCACAATTCCTGTGTTTGAGTAGAAGCCCTGCCAGTATGCAAGTATAGGACTTTGGAGGGAAAATATTGGTTTGTGGGCTTTGGTTTCTTCATTAAAAAACCCAGAATATTATAGATACTTATCCCTGTAGTAACCTTGGCCTTCATTTCAGTTTTTTTTAGTTTTTAAATAAACTTAGTTTACATATGTTGTATGCTATTTGGTTGTAACATGAAAATAATTCACTTTTTTCTCCCAGCATTGCTATTTCTTTTCTCTGGGATTTTTTTTTGTTTTATTTCTCATCATATTACGAATGACAAGAAATTAGGCCTACACAATAAACAGATTTTTTTTAAATTTTTTTTATTGGGGTATAGTTGTTTTACAATGTTGTGTTAGTTTCTACTGTACAGTGAATCATAGGACAGTTCCCTGTGCTATATGGCACGTTCTCATTAGTGTTTCATTCCTAGAAGAAACTTCCCTGCTTTATAAAATCATACCTAACAACTACTTCGTATCCAAAAGAGAGAGAGTAACAAACTTTTTTTCAGTGAAATTGTCACAATCTAAAATACAGATAAATGTTATGATTTGGCCTATTAACTAACATTAAGGAATTCCATGTTAAGCAGTTCTCCAGAAATATGACTTCCTGTAAAAAGAGCAAGATCTAATAGACGTTTCCTGGAGGACTGGCCAGTCTTTTAGTAAACATGATTAGAGTCAATAGTCGGCAACTATTTGGGGAGGCTTGTTTTTTTGCTGTTGTTTTGGTTGTATTTTATTGTGTTTCCAATATTAATTTACTTACCAGGTTCAGAATGTTTTGCTTCATTGTTTCCCATATTTTATCCTTAGTCTGAAATATAATCTGAAGATGTGACTCTTATAAAGCAAAACATCAGGCATTATTTTAATGGCAAAATAATTTTAATGATAAGAAAAGGGGATTCTGACCTAAGCTTTATAGTAATGATATTATTTTCCCATCCTTCAAGCATCCACCAGTCAAAAACACTGAAATAATTGGTTAATTATTTTGTGAAAGCAAAAACAGCAAAATAACTGTCAGGTTACATTTAGCTGCTAGAAGGAAAAATTCATAGCATGAGTGGCTTAAAAACAAGGCCATTTACTAGTTCACATTATGCAAAGCACAGAGGATGCTTCAAGATTTGTTAATCAACACAGATCTAAGTGCTTTCCATCTTTTTATTTCCATCACTAACAGCAGGTCATCTTTATCTAAGGATAGTTCTCAACATTACAAGATAGTTGCTTCAGTCATAGGCATCACATACAGACAAAACAAGTGGAAGAAAACATTGGGTGCCCTTCCTATGTGGCTCCATTTAAAACAAGGACTTTTTTCAAAAGTTCCCCAGCCCTGGAAGATAGCATACTTCCTTTTTCATCTCATTGGTCAGAGATTTATCACATAGAAATATCTAAACCAATGACTGTAAGGGAAATGGAATCACCATGACTAATGTGGATTAATGAGGACTTTATTATTTATAAATTTATTCCTTAGGTGGGCATAGGCTATCCTTTCCTGAGCACTGGACTTATGAACATATTCAGCTCACCTATCAATGAAAAGTGGCAGAGAACGGTTGTTGCATAAGCAAAAAAAGATGACTGAAATAACATCTTACAAAGTTGAAAAAAAAAAGACAAAAAATATATCCATAATCTCACTGACCTAATTTCCCTTATTAAAGCATATTTTTCTGTATAAACACCACTTTTTGCTTAGTTGATCTTAAAATACACATGTATTTTTGTATACAGCTTTTAAAATTCATATTACCATGATTAATCCCCGCTTAATCTTCTAGTCATTATCATTACCAATTTAACTTTGTAATATTGCATCTGGTGGATGGACGTGCCACCATATCTAATAATTGTCATAATGTTGCAGACCTACATTGTTTAAAAATGTAATATTACTTCTCTAAAAAAAAGAATGTGCATTTAGTCATTTTCATATTTTTGAAATCCCAAGTGTGATATCACTACCTTAAAGTATCATCTACATTTTTTAACAAAGAAAGTACACATTTAGGAAAAACTATTTGTTGACGATTAAATAATAAGCCACTTGTATATGTCCTCTTGCCAACAGTCCTCAAAGTCCTGCCTTTTTTGTCCCGTGTCTCTGTCCAGTTGATAAAATCCAACTCTGAATCCTTCAAAAGTTTAATTCCTGAATCTGGAGGGAAGGAGCACTGAATTTTCAAGGCACAAATTACTATGAGTTTATAGTTTGGGACTCCAGCAGCTCATAATCCTTTAAGATTTTCGATATGCCGTTTTATTTCACCTCGAGAAAATGGCAAACCCTCACATTTTTAGAAGTCCATTATTTCTTGACATTTTGAACAGAAAATCCCAGCCTCTTCTTCACAAAGAAAATTGAATCACAGCAAGAAAATCTTCAACCTCTGTCTGCTCTTCAGCAACTCCATCGCAAAACATGCGTGCACGCGCGCGCGCGCACACACACACACCCCTGAAAATGTATCCTGTTTCTCTCCCCACAAAGAAAACCTCATGGAAAATGGAAGTTACTGTTTTCTTCAGGCCAGGGTTAGACCCTCTTCGCTGTGTCCAGGATCTCATTCTCTATTTTATTTTATTTTTAGCTTTTGTCTCCTCTCTAGTGGCAGAATCGTATTAAACTAAGCCCTCCACAAAAGTTTCCCTTCAAACGCCCTCTCTTACTTTTCAGCATATATTTATAAAATGACACCTTTAATAGCTGTTTTCATAGCCTCTGTTCCAATTCCTTCCTCAGGTCACCAGCTGCTGCCCCCACCACTGTATCAAATTTTATTTTGCATTGTGCAAGGTTACTGACAATGCCATTGTCACTAAACCAAATGCACGGGGTGTGGGGGGGGGGCGTTATTTTTTGTTTTCTTTTTAACTCTTATACTTGAACCCTCTGTGCTCTAGACATTGTTAACTTGTGCCAATTTTATGAAGTATTTACTTCCTTAGCATCTATATCACTACAGCCTCCCAGCTTTCCTTTGCTTCCCTGTCTATTTCTTAATCTTCTCAGACCTATTTTTCCCTCAGCCTTGTTCTCCACAGTTCACTTCTAGGGTGTTCCTTCCCCATCTTCGTATTCATCTTATAGAGTCAGTGTAAGGATTATGTGAATTAATATTTGTAAAATCACAGACAGAATACCTGCTTCATATCAAATGCTACATAAGTACTTGTTAATCAAATCAACCTCGTGCACTCTGCAGAAATAATTATCATTTTCAAATTGATTTTCACATTTCTGTCTCTATGGAGATGTCTACCCTGAGCTCCATGTCTACTTATTGAGCTTCTTATTTGATGGCTCCAATGAACATCTCACAAATACTTAAAACTTTCCTGCCTTGGATGAAAATACTTATTTAAATCTATTATAATTAGTAATACATAGTCATAGTAAAATTTTGCCTAACTATGATTCATACTATCTCAATAATACCAAGTAGAATGCTTACTTTTCTATTTTTATTGAGATATACTTGAAATATAACATTGCATAAATTTAAAGTGCATGATGTATAGACTTGATATATTTATACGTAACAATATGATTATCAACATAGCGTTAGCTAACACCTTTATCACGTCACATAATTATCATTTCTTTTTTGTGGTGGGAACAATTAAGGTCTAGTCTCTTAGCAACTTTGATGTTTGTAATACGGTACTGTTGTCTATAATCACTATACTGTTCATTAGATCATCACAATTTATTTATCTACTGGCTATAAGTTTGTGCCCTTAAACAACATCTCCCCAATTTTCCATCCCTCAACCTCAAATAACCTCCATAGAATGCTTACTTTAGATTTATACATATATATCACTTAGATGAAAACCAAACTACATTTTTGCTAAATGGCATCAAGCACAAATTAAATAGACAATTTCTGGATAGTTTTTTGTTAAAATTTTTGTATTTTTCTTATTGTAAAGATGGGAAAAATAAAATTTCTAGGTATCTAGAACTTATAAGCTTATAGTCTTAAAGTTATATTAAAAGAATATACAATAGATATTTTTGAATGAAAAAATTAAATTGGTACCAAAATTATAGCTAAATTGTTGCAAAATACACATAAAAATTCTATAAATACATTTACTTTTTTTAAGAAAAACAAAGGACACTGACCATTGTGTCAATTATGGTGATGATAAAATATATCACATTTTAATGTGTCATAAAACAAGATTCATTTAGATGAAATAAACAACACATATAATAAGACCTCAAGAGCACAATTGGAATTCCTTAATAGACTATGGAGTATTTTAGAGAACGTACAGTCATGAGCTAGGGCAGAGACTAGAATGTAAACAGCTAAGATCACCATCCCAGCCTCTCTAGCTCTTGTTATTTGGCCCTCTCTAGAAGTCTACACCACACTTCTCACTGTAGACCAGCAGATCATCTAAGTATATATTTGTCTACCCCTTGGCAAGTCCACACTGGCCAGATGCTAATGTGACTTCATTATTATCCACTCAGTGGAAGTTTGGAGAACAGACTTTATGAGTAGAGAATATCAGCAGGTTTTCTTAGAAGTAAGGGTGGAGAAAAGGAAGAAATAATTAGTTGAATACTTATTGTCATCTCTAATAAAGGATTGTTACAATTGAAGTCCATTATGTTCCCTTTGATTAATACAGTTTTAAATAATTTTAGTTTATAGATTTGTTTTAAATTTCTCCAGTGACTTTTTACTTTCTTTTTGCAGAACCCTTAATTCCTTGATTTGTTCCATAAACATTTATTGAGCTCCTATTAAATACCAGAAAGAACAGATATAATTGCTGCTTTTAAGGACAGAGAAAACAGATAATAAGCAAATAAATATATAATGTGTTACATAGAGATAAGTGCAGTGATAAAAAGAAGTGAAAGGGAAAGGAACATAATCTTGGAGCTATTTTGTCTCAGGTGTTCAAGGAAGGATTCTGAGAAGACACCATTTGAGCAGACATTTGATACAGAACCAGTATATCCATAGCATTTATGAGATTGAGTCAGAGCATGATTCCAGGGGTGGAGAGGTAAGGAAGACCCTGTGAGTAGGGATTTACCAGAGAATTTCCTCTCTGCTGCGGTTGGGAGTATCCTTTTCCATAATAGTAATCATAACTTCTCATTTTCCTAAAATCTTGCAGCAAATGGTACACACTTAGTTTTCAGGCCCTTAGAATAATTTAATAAACTTTATTATGCAAAATTATGAAAAAAATCCAATCTTATAATGAAACTTCTCAGTAATTTCGTAGCCCACAATACGAATGGGCTGAGTGAAAATTCTCTAATTTTAAGTTATAAGGACTGACATCCAGGGCAGTGCTTTCTGCTCTGGAACTTATGATTTGCGATTACAGCTGAGGAATGAAGCAGAGAAGGGCTTAGGCAGTGAGGGTCTGTTTTACATTCCAGGTCTTCCCTTCTTGTTGTGAACTTTAAAAGATACCTTCTTCCTAGAAGAGATTGTAGAGAATACATGTCCCCTGTTAGTAAATAACAACAAAAACACAACAAAAGCACATAAATTGGGAGAACTGGATACTAAACATCCTTATAGTATAGGTAATTTCTACATTTCTTATAGGAACGTGGCAGGCCATGGCCAGTCCTGCCTCAGGCTTAATTTTCAAGCAACAAGAAATAGAACAAGGTAGTCTGTAACTGTGCTGAAGGAAAAGAATTAGGTTACACATTAAAAAGCAAACTCTAGTCTGATGTATCTCTTCCCACAGCCTAATGACAAAAAGGAAATGACCCTTGCTTCTGAAACAAATTTACTAACCAAGCTTAGAGATACTTCTTAAGAAACTAGGAGGGCTCCTGCTATGAACTGAATCGTGTCCCTCCCACCCCAAATTCTATGTTGAAACCATAACCCCCAGTATGATTGTATTTAGACATAAGACTCTGGGGAGATAATTAATGTTGAAATGAGGTCATAAGAGTGGTGTCCTAATATGGTAGGATTGGTGACCTTATGCGAAGAGGAAGGGAAAAAGATCCTTCTCTCTCTACATGCACATGCAGAGGAAAGGCCATGTGAAGACACAGAGAAAAGGTGGTTTCTGCAAGCCAAGAAGAGAGCTCTCCCCAGGAGCCTGATTCTGCCAATGCCTTGGTCTTGGACTCCCTTCCAGAACTGTGAGAAATTTGTTTCTGTTGTTTAAGCCATCTAGTTCAGCCGTAGTAGACTAAGATAGCTCCTGTGAGCTTTATCCACAAAATCTCTTGTATCCTTACCTAACAAAGATCCATTTCAAGCCTTGTTGGCTGGTTGGAAGTGATAGCAAAGAAAAACTACCTTGAACTAGGTCTAATTCAGCATTCTTGCCAGACTTCAAACCTGGACTAGGTCATTGGTGATAGCCTACCTTAAGCATTGAGGCTCTTTTATTCATTTTTTACCAGCTGGCCTATCAACATAAACTTCATTTATAATATTGCATGCTCAGAGTTCCAAAACACTTACACTGCCAATATGGTTTGGAGCATGATTCCATTGTAAGTTGGTGACTGCCTTAATCAAATCTGTAGTGTCTTTTTCAAATCTTTACTTACCATTTTTATTACAACAAATCACACTAATCAATCCACAGAGGAATGTGTAAATGTAATTTTTACTAATGTTTAAGTTTTCTTTTACCAAGACTTTTTTTTTAATCTGATAGTATAAAGCAATAACTAAGGCATTTGCTTTAGAATTAGTACATCTGCGCAACCACTTACAAGCTGTTTTCTTGAAAAGTTATTTTATCGTTTTGAACCACTATTTGTTTTCTCTATCAAATGAGAATAAGTTAACAATATTCTCTTAGAGTGAGAGTGAAATATAAGTGAGAAAGAAATAATAATTAAAGCTCATTATGGAAATTGGTTTTCACATTATGATTTATTATTATTAAAGTGACAAACTCTAATTTAACCACCCCATAGTAAAAACAAAACAAAACAAAAAACAGTGGCTTAAAAACAGGCATCTAGAGAGAAAATCTAGACAAAGATTTAATCTACAATATGAAAATTAATCCCAGATAATTCAAGAACTGACTAGAATTACATGTTTGAAATGGGGGCTTAAATAAAATAGGAATTTGCTCTTTTCAACTCTGGTCTTTAGCAAAAATTTTCTTAAATGCATGTATCTGTGGTTTCTATTTTTTCTAAAGTTTGGGGAAAAAAGAGAAAATATGATACTTAACAGATTTTTCAAGTACCTCTTTTAGATGTTCCCTTGTATAGGCTTGTTCTAATCTATTCATTCAGGCTTTGACTCATGCGTGAACTTCTGTGTCCTTTTCCCAGATATGAGAGGCAAACCCCTAAATTTTCTAAGGTTTGTGACCTATTCCCTTCTCTAATATGGTTCACTAAGGTTTGGGCCAAAAACCAGCTACCCATATGTATGGATAGAGTGATGTGGAAATATTTACAGTAATAAGTATAATTACTAATAAAGTGTAGAGTTAAAGCTGGGAATAGAAAACATTTAGGCAATTTACTGAATCAAAAATTATAATCACACTAAAATCTTATATTGGTCAGTTAATTGTATTTGTAGGATTAGCAAACCAGAGAAATCAATTTTTTTTTGACAAATCAATTTTTAATCCCGTAGTTCCCATGGTCATATTGCCTAATCATCTTCTTCAAGTCACAATAAAGATATGTCTCAAAAAGAAATAAACATAGACAGACTAAGTAATTGATACACTTAATTATAGTTTCCGGTATTGGATTCAGTCTCTATTCCACAAATCTCGTTTTTTTTAACGGTACTCTGGGATCCTATCCTGCTTCTGTCACTTACTAGCCACCTATGCATATGAGATTGGAAAACAAATATTTATCTTTAACATAAATTCAGTATACCTGCTCCACTGGCTACACAGCGTTATTGTCAAGATATAGTAACCTCATAGGTAAGAAACCACTTCAAAAAATAATAAATCATTACAAAATACAAATGTTTTATAATGATATATCTTTGTACTTCTATTATTCTTAAAATAAATGTGGTGAATATACCATACAACCAGAGCCTCAGGAAATTTGATCTTAATTTTAATCCTATGTCATGGATAAATAATCCTGATGCCAAAATAATGCTTATAGTGAGGACTCAGTGCCTCAGGAATGTGAGATCCAGGAGGGGGATGTTAATACAGAGATAAAGAAATCTCTGTACTGACTTGTTAGAATTTGGTATGTGGCAAATGTGCAGTTACACAGCCTTAGATCCCTCTTGGGAAACTGCCCAAACATTTGCATTTACACAATGTATTTACTTAGAAAATACTCTTTTCCTGAGAAAAATCTGGCTCTCAAACCTATCACTGAGATTATACAAGTTCAGTAACTCTATTCAGGAACAAGGGTTGGAAGTATAGTGAGAAATGTATTTAACAAAAATCTATTTCCAGACTCTAATTGTTATGAATATTTGGGAACTTTCAGTTGAAAATACTACTTATAAAAAATGAACTTCAAAGCATAAAAAAAAAAAGTAGAAACTGTAAGAATATCGATAGGGCTTTTTGTCTCCCTCCCCTTACTATAGATTTATTCTCATGTTGCCTTTCTTCTTTTGTTATCCTTGGAGTTAGGATGCTGCATACTCACCCAAAATGAGAAACAGCCAAGAAAGCACAAAGGTTAGAGATAAAAACAGGTTCCAGGTTTTAGTGGGCAGCCCCCCAGAGATCAGCCAAATTGAGTGGAGAGAAGTACTAAACACCACGAGGATAACGACATCAGTCACTGCTGAGCAGAAAATTGGAATTATTTTTCGAGTTATATTTTTTCTCTTTTTCTGGTTGTCAGGTTTTGTCTCTCCTGTCTTTCATTGGCATACTGCAAATAAATAAGCAGCCAACATGAAATTTCTTTTAGATGTGGCAAAGTACTCATTGAACTTAGAGATTAATAGTAAAATTTTAAAAAAGAAAAAGTTCAATGATACGTGATAAAGAAAATTTGAACTTTAAACTAGGAAGTTGAAATTATATAAGCACCATGATGATAATATACATGTAAACACAACATGTGATTTTCCCAGATAAATATGTAAGATGATAAAATAACAAGTGTACCCCAAAACTAATAACAGCATAGAATAATAACTGCCTACATGTTGTTATATGCCTTTCCCAAAATGATGTATTAGAAATTTAATGCTATCCTTCCAGCCTACTATTAGTCTTTTCCATTATCTGTGAGCTTTTTGCTCTTTGAATCCTGCCACAAGTTCTCATCCACATCAACATCCACTGCCGTTTCCTTTGAGTTGCTCTCTTCCAGTCACCAAAGCCAAATTGCCAACACATTTCTAGCTCCAATGGACTTGGATTCTTAGAAAAACTTTCCCTTTACATTAAGATCTGTACTGCCTCCCCTTCCAACGTATAGCCCAGCAAACCTCCATATCGAACCAAATTAGAACAAAAATGTCTCTCAGTTTGGGCCTAAGGCCTTAACAAATCAGTGCTATATTTTCAATTTTTTAGACTTTCAAAGAGTCTGAGATAACATTCTCAACAAAGAATAAGCTCCATGAATATTGTGCTTCTGTTTTTACAGTACACTCAAAATGATGTCAAGGATTACTTACAGTGATTATACTAGCTAACATTTATTGAATTAGTCATTCTTAGGACTTTTCCATTTAATCCTCACACCCTATGAAATAGGTTTTAGTAAAATACCCAGTCTATAAAAGAGTAAATAGAGGCACAGAGAGGATAAACATATTGTCAAATTCACATAATTAGTAAGTTACAGAACTGGTATTTGAAGCTTTACAGTCTATACTAGGTTACTAAAGCTGCCATAAACAAAGTATGACAGACTGGGTGGCTTAAACAACAGAAATGTATTTCCTCACAATTCTGGAGGCTAGAGTTTGAGATCAAGTTGTCAACAGGGTTGATTTCTTCTAAGGCTTCTCTCCTGGATTTATAGGTATTTGGTCTTTCTCTGTGTATCTGCATTCTACTCTTTTTTTATAAAGACACCAGTCATACTGGATTAGGACCCACCCCAATGACCAATGACCTCATTTATCCTTAATGATCTCTTCAAAGGCCTTATCTTCAAATACAGTCAAGTTCTGTGATACTGAGGTTTAAAGATATCAACATATGAATTTGGAGAGGACACAATTCAGCTCATATCAGAGTCTAATTCCAGATCCCTCCTCTTAACAACTAAACATGGCTAAGAAGGAAGGGAGGAAGGGAGGGAGGGAAGGAGCAAGGGAGGGAGGGAGGAAGGAAGGAGTGAGTGCACGAGCGAGTGAGAGAGGAGGAAAGGGAGGAAGAAAGATGTTACTTGGGATTGTGGCATGGGGCATTACTTGGATTGATTTGATGGCTCTTGGTTTCTATATGGGACATAGACACCACTACCACAGTGATATACTTGTCAAGCAAACCAGAATAACTTTGAAGGCAGCAGGAGGTACGATGCTTTCTAGACAATGCTGGAGACAGATTGACCAATTCTTGGGACAGCAGCTTGATATGGTGATGTGACCATGAGCTCTGAAGGTACACAGATATAGGTGCAAATATTAGCTCAGTTTCACTCTATTTGGAAAAATTATATTCCCTTTCTGAGCTTCAGTTTTCTTAACATGGGTGTAATATTTCATATAGGATAGGATTTTTAAGAGTATTATAGTTGATATGAAGTTCATAGATGAATTCATATCCTCAAGTGAAAACCTCAAAGTTCTTCCTTTTTCCTTTCCATTTTTGGCCCCTCACTTACTAGATTCACACAGACCACTTGCCTTTCTTTCACGTACCCTCTCAAGAATATGAATATCGTGAGATGCAATAGGATTAAGATGGCAGAGTAGGAGAACGTGCACTCACTCCCTCTTGCAAGAGCACCGGAATTACAACTAACTGCTGAACAATCATCGACAGAAAGACACTGGAACTCACCAAAAAAGACACCCCACATCCAGAGACAAAGGAGAAGCCGCAATGAGATGGTAGGAGAGGCTCAATCGTGTTAAAATCAAATCCCATAAATGCTGGATAGGTGACTCACAAACTGGAGAACAGTTATACTGCAGAAGTCCACCTGCTAAAGTGAGGGTTCTGAGCCCCACATCAGGCTTCCCAACCTGGGAGTCCAGCAACGGGAGGAGGAATCCCCAGAGAATCAGACTCTGAAAGCCAGCGGGATTTGATTGTAGGACCTCCACAGGACTGGGGGAAACAGAGACTCCACTCTTGGAGGGCACACAAAAAAGTGTGCTCACTAGGACCCAGGGGGAAGGAGCAGTGACCCCATAGGAGACTGAACCAGACCTACCTGCTGGTGTTGGAGAGTTGCCTGCAGAGGTGGGGGGCAGCTGTGGCTCACTGAGGAGGCAGGGGCACTGGCAGCAGGGGCTTTGGGAAGTGCTTATTGGTGTGAGCCCTCCCAGAGTCCACCATTAGCCCCACCAAAGAGCCTGTGGGCTCCAGCACTAGGTGGCCTCAGGCCAAACAACCAGCAAGGTGTGAACACAGCCCCACCCATTAGCAGACAAGCAGATTAAAGCTTTACTGAGCTCCACCCACCCAGCCCTACCCACCATCAGTCCCTCCCATCAGGAAGCACACAGGAGGCTCCTAGATAGCTTCCTCCACAAGAGGACAGACAGCAGTATCAGCAGTATTTCATCTTGTGGAACTGAAAACCATAGCCACAGAAAGATAGAGAAAATGAAAAAGCAGAGGACTTTGTACCAGATGAAGGGACAGGATAAAGTCCCAGAAAAACAACTAAATGAAGAGGAGATAGGCACTCTTACAGAAAAAGAATTCAGAATAATGATAGTGAAGATGATCCAGGACTTTGAAAAAAGACTGGATGCAAAGGTCGAAAAGTTTACTAAAGACCTAGAAGAATTAAAGAGGAAACAAACAGAGATATGCAACACAATAACTGAAATGAAAAATACACTAGAAGGAACCAATAGCAGATTAACTGAGGCAGAAGGGCAAATAAGTGACCTGGAAGACAGAATGGTGATAATCACTGATGCGGAAAACAATAAAGAAAAAAGAATAAAAAGAACTGAAGATGGCCTAAGAGGCCTCTGGGACAATGTTAAACACACCAACATTCGCATTATAGGGGTCCCAGAAGGAGACGAGAGAGAAAAAGAACCTGAGAAAATATTGGAAGAGATTATAGTTGAAAACTTCCCTAACATGGGAAAGGAAATAGCTACCTAAGTTCAGGAAGCACAGAGAGTCCCAGGCAGGATAAATCCAAAGAGAAACACGCCAAGACATATAGTAGTCAAGCTGACAAAAATTAAAGACAGAGAAATGTTATTAAAAGCAACAAGGGAAAAACAGCAAATAACATACAAGGGAACTTCCATAAAGTTAACAGCTGATTTCTCAGCAGAAACTCTGCAAGCCAGAAGGGAGTGGCATGATGTATTTCAAGTGATGAAAGCGAAGAACCTACAACCAAGAATACTCTACCCAGCAAGGATCTCATTCAGATTTGAGGGAGAAATCAAAAGCTTTACAGACAAGCAACAGCTAAGAGAATTCAGCACCACCAAAGCAGCCCTACAACAAATGCTAAAGGAACTTCTCTAAGCAGGAAACATAAGAGAAGAAAAGGACCTACAAAAACAAAAACAAAACAATTAAGAAAATGGTACTAGGAACATACATATCGATAATTACCTTGAATGTAAATGGACTAAATGCACCAACCAACAGACACAGACTGGCTGAATGGATACAAAAACAAGACCCATATACATGCTGTCTACAAGAGACCCACTTCAGACTTAGGCACACATACAGACTGAAAGTGAGGGGATGGAAAAAGATATTCCATGCAAATGAAAATCAAAAGAAAGCTGAAGTAGCAATACTCATATCAGATAAAATAGACTTTAAAATAAAAAATGTTACAAGAGACGAGAAAGGACATTACATAAAGATCAAGAGATCCATCCAAGAAGAGGAGATAACAATTATAAATATATATGCACCCAATATAGGAGCACTTCAATACCTAAGGCAAATGCTAAAAACTATGAAAGAGGAAATGCAAGGCAGAAATAGAGACACAGGTGTAGAGAACAAACACATGGACACCAACTGGGTAAAGCTGGGAGGATTGGGGGGGAATGAATTTGGAGATTGGGATGCCAAATTGTACACTCTAAATATATGCTGTTTATTGTCTGTTAACTGTATCTCAATAAAAGTTCTCAAAAAAAAATTAATATCGTAAATAAATAGTAAAGTAAAAATAATACATTTCTTTCACCTAATTACCTCTTTTCTAAGCACATCTTTCTTTAGTCATTTCTTCTACATACTCACCATCTCTTTTGATTGGATTTAAGCAATCACCCTCTCTTCCTCATTTGATTTTCAAATTACCTATCATTTAAGCAATATTTTACAAATATGAAATCTATTCATGTTACTTTTTTTGAAAAATTTCTTTTTTTTAAGTAAATTTATTTATTTATTTATTGGCTGCGTTGGGTCTTCATTGCTGCACATGGGCTTTCTCCAGTTGCTACGAGTGGGGGCTCCTCATTGTAGTGGCTTTTCTTGTTGTGGCGCATGGACCCTAGGCATGTGGACTTCAATAGTTGTGGCACATGGGCTCAGTAGTTGTGGCTCATGGGCTGTAGAGCACAGGCTCAGTAGTTGTGGCACACGGGCTTAGTTGCTCCGTGGCATGTGGAATCTTCCCAGGGCAGGGCTCGAACCCATGTCCCCTGCATTGGCAGGTGGATATTTTACCACTGCGCCAACTAGGAAGTCCGAAAAATTTCTTTTTAAACAAAATTTTCAATTAAAATATTTTATACTTCCAGAAAAGTGTAATAAGCAATACAAAAGACAATTAGAAAAATAAATATGGATAGATGGCCAATCCATCACATTGATTCTAATCTCTTCATTTTTGGTGGGATTGGTAGAAATAAAGAAAACTGTATGAATATATCCAATGATCCATATTGTAACCTAATTTTAATTCACAAAGTTTATCATTAATTCGCTTATTTATCCTTATGTCAGTCATTATCTTAGGTATTCAACATAGAATTGTGAATGTTATGCTAAATATGGAAAATGCTTTAGTGATGGAAAGACAGTGACCATATATGCAAATAAATATATGTATTGATAAGTGCTATTCCAAAAACAAAGCAAGTCATTACTTTTAGGAATATAAAATGGTGCAGATGCTGTGGAAAACAGTTTGGCAGTCCCTCAAATGACTAAACAGAACTATCATATGATCCAATAATTTCATTCCTAGGTATATACCTAAAAGGAGTAAAAACATATGTCCTCACAAAAACTTGGGTACACCTGTTCATAGCAGCACTACTCATAATATCCAATAAGTGGTAACAGTACAAATGTTCATTAAATGATGAATGGATAAATAAATTGTGGTATATTTATAGAATATTTTTAGCAATAAAAATAAGTACTGATATATGCTATAGTATGGGTGAACCTTATAAACATTATGCTAAATAAAAGAAGCTAGACTCAAAAGCCATTTATATGAAATGTCTATAATTAGGTGATATATAGAAACAGAAATTATGTTAATGGTTTCCTAGGAGTGTGGGGATGGGGAAATTGCTGGGGAATGATGGCTAAAGGGTGGGGAATTTCCTTATGGGGTTATGAAAATGTTCTAAAATTGATTGTGGTGATGTTTATACAACTCTGTGGATATACTTATAGCTGTTGAAATATTTTTAAAATCAAAATTATCAAAATTAAAAATTTGTGCTTATCGAAAGACATGTACAAAATTGAACAGATAAGACATAAACCAAGATAGAATACTTATATATACTTGGCAAAGAACTTATATTCATAATATATAAGTAGCTTCTACAATTCAATAATGAAAAGACAAAAAAAATCTTAAAAAAAAAACAAAACTCAAGTTATTGGGATAGGGACTTCCTAGGTGGCGCAGTGGTTAAGAATCCACCTGCCAATGCAGGGGACACGGGTTTGAGCCCTGCTCTGGGAAGATCCCACATGCCACAGAGCAACTAAGCCCATGCACCACAACTATTGAGCCTGTGTGCCATGACTACTGAAGCCCATGTGCCTAGAGCCTTTGCTCTGCAACAAGAGAGGCCACTGCAATGAGGAGTCCGGACACCACAATGAAGAGTAGCCCCCGCTCACCACAGCTAGAGAAAGCCCATGTGCAGCAATGAAGACCCAAAGCAGCCAATAAACAAATTAAATAAATATATTAAAAAAGAGAATCAAAAAGTATCTTAAAAAAAGATTTATTAAAAAGAAAAATTTATTGAGATAGAGAGTAACAGACGAATTGGTGGTTGTTATTTTTTAAATATGGTGCTCAAGAAGATCTTTTGGAGAGAGGATATCTGACAAGTGTCCTAACTAAAAGAAGGGAGTCTGTCATTCTGGGATCTTGTAGAAGAGTGTTCCCATGACAGGAAATAAATTTAAAGTGCTAAACCTAGAATGAGTATGGTTTGTTCAAGAATCAACAGCTTCAGTGGAACAAAGGGATTAGTAGCCAGTATCCATAAAGTCAAGTAATTACAGGAAAGACTGACAGGAAATAAAGGTGAAAGGGGAGCTGGGAATGACTTATTGGACACCTTTCCCCTTGTTGAAATGATCCTACCTCATGATGATGTTGGGGATATAACAAAACATTTCCCAACTCCTGCCTTGTGTCTTTAACTGCGTTTATACTGTTCCACTTAGAAAACATAACCTCAAATGTTATCTGTCCTGACTGAATTTGTCCCTAATATGTACACCAATCGATATTTACATTAATTTACCAAGTTGTGTGACTAGTACAACAACTCACTCAGAATATACTTGAATCCTCTGTCCTTCATATTCTGTATCTATTCAGTGACTCAGTTTTATCAATACTAACTCAAAGTATCTGCCCCTTTCTCTGTAGTTCTACTGATAACCCCCTTTTCTCTTCAATCTGATCTGCAACATTCTAGCTGTTAATTCCACTTATAATTTTGCCCTCTCAACATCTTTCCATACATGCTGGATTTTATTAATGCACAAAGCACATCATACTTTTTAATATTTTTCTGGCTCAGAAAACCTACTGACTTTTTCTTATCTGTAACATTATCTCTCAAGATATTTTCCAAAAATATTTATGGGAAAATAGTCCCTTGACATATAAATTTGGAAATGCAGTTACTATATCTCCCATAGAAGATGCTATTGCACATTACCATATTAAGGATTCTTAAAAGTCCTACAGTTGAGAAACCTATATAAATTTTTAAAATTAGATATAAATATATATTAACCTATGAACACTTTTTTAATGTAACAACTAATAACATCTTGCTGAACTGGTATTCTAAGAACATACCTTGACCTAAAAGCCTAAAATTGATGCTGCAAATTTTCATTAAAGTGACTATAAAATGTAAGTAATACAATATGACTATAAGTTAGTCTGCAAAGTGAGTAAAATGTGTTAGTTCAAATGCATAAATTTTTAGAACTGAAATGAAATTTAAGGACAATCTAGCCCAAGTCATGTATTTTATGAATCAGGTTCAGAAACATAAATTTCTGAAGGTTACTTAAGTTCCTGGAAGAGCTGAGCTTAGAATTTCTAGTTTATTGCCTTAATGTATAAATACTATTTTTATTCAAGGTAAGTAATTTAACATATATTTATTGTCCACTACTGTGTGCCTGGTATTTGCAAAGATATTCTCACAATTCATCTTGGCATGTAACATTGCATTTGTATTTAATTCAACTGGTTGAACATAAATTCCTTAAGGGTCAAGGCTTTCTCTAGATTTTTATATCTCCCTTAGTGTCTAACATTATTATTATGCACAACTAGTCACTGACTCAACACATTCATGTAATATATTCCTGCTTAAATAACTTCTGATGACAGATTACAAATTAAAGGGGATTTAGCAAGAGTGAAGGCCCTTTTCCTGGTTCATAGCTGGTGCCTTCTTGTTGTGTCCTTACGTGATGGAAGGAACAAGGGACCTCTGTGGGATCTCTTTTATAAGAACACTAATCTCATCCCTCATGACCTAATCACCTCTGAAAGGCCCTGCTTCCTAATACCATCACCTTTGGGAGTTAGAATTCTACATAAGGATTTGGGCCAACAGGAACATTCATACCATAGCATAATCCCACCAACAATGTTAGAGTCCACATCCTCGCCAACATTTGCATTGTCAGTTTTTATTAATTTTGGTTGTGGTATCTCACAATAGTGCTAATTTGTATTTTTTGATTACTAATGATGTTGAGCATCTTTTAATATGCTTATTGGCTGTATGTATTAATTTATTGAAAAGTGCCTTACAATCTTTAATCCACTTTTAATTGCATATTTATTTGTAGTTCTTTATACACTTTCAATATATAATCTTAAGATATATGAATTTCAAATAGTTCCTCACAAATTGCCTTTTCAGTATCTTAATGGTGCTTCTTTTGATGAACAGACGTTCTTGATTTTAATGAATTCCAGTTATCAGTATTTTATTTTTAATTGGTGCTATCTATATCTTGATTCAGAAAGGCCTGCCAGCCTCATCATGAATATATTCTCCTATCTTTTTTCTCCTAAAATTTAATGTTTTATCTTTCACATTTAGATGGTTTAATTCTCTTGAATCAATTTTTGGGTATGATACCAGGTTAGGTAGTACATGTTTTTAATGGGGCCAGCTATTTAAGAAGGTAGCGTGCAGAAAGGTATAAGGATGTGTAAGAAGTGAGTTAATCAATGCACAACTTCAGTTTGGGTTTGTTATCTTGTTTGCATTTTACAATGTAATGATGCATTTTGAAACTTAAAATAAGTTAATTACAATAACATATAATTACATCAGTTCACTCTAGTTGATCTCCACAAATTATAGTTTTATAAGCTGTACTGTTTTTTCAGTGGTGCACTCAAACCAGTCTTCTATACTGCTCTCAGATATTGAAATATTTAGTGCTTTTGGTCACTTTTCAGAGGCAACATTGTGGAAAAGAAAAAGTATTGAACTAGCAATCTGCTCACTTAAAGTTCTGTATCAGTCATTAATTAGCTATGTCTTGCTATAGAGCGTACTCATAGTTTTTTCAGCCCAACACTCTTGCTTTCTTCTGGAAGCAATAATCCACTCCTCTTGGGAGCTACACCTGTCTACTCCACCCTTAAACTCATATACTTACATTAATATTTGCAGCGTTTTGACATTTTCCTATTCCCTGACCTCTAACTTTTTTAGGGTCCACCAAATCTATGCTAGTCTCCTGTAGCTTTCCACCTCAAATATATTGGTCCAATGGTGGGACACTTCCAAATTGAAACATCAGTGCTATGCTGAAGCTATGTGAATCTAGTCCAAGAAGAGAAGTAGTCACACTATTTCGATTAGGCCCTCCATATGCACAATTCCTTCATATCCACAATTCCTCTATATCAGAGTTTCCATATCCAAGGATTCAAGCAACCGTGGATCATGTAGCACTCTAACATTTAGTTTTGAAAAAAATGCACGCATAAGTGAATGCATGCAGTTCAAATCCATGTTGGTCAAAGGTGTATATGTATATTTGTGCATACATTTAAATACACATGTATTTGTGAATTCAAATACTTTGATAGGATTTAACAGGTATATAACACTGCTACTGACTAAAATTCAAAAATGTGTTAACATTTCCAAAGTGGTGTGAGAAAATAGATTATACATTTCACTAGTGATTTTAATGAAGTTTAAAGGAAACGTCATTTATTACTTTATATTTATGACTACACTTTAATGATGTATATTGCAGCTGTGATCCACTACAGACATAAATAGAATACTCTCTAAATTGTTTTTGATGGAATATCTGTTCCTGAATTTGTGAATGTTTACTGATAACATTGCTCTTTCCTTCCTGATTCTGATAGCATCAGTGGCTAAGCACGTGAGTGCATTTTCTTCTTTTCCTCTTCCCATGCCATGTGAACATTACACATTTCTTTCCACTTTTGAATCCAAAGGAAAAATAGCCTGAAAGAAAAAAAATTTATACATGTTTTCCATTATTTTTTGCTATGTATCTTTAAATAATTTTGAAACAGGAAGTCTCAGTCTCTTGCTGAAATCTATTTCCTATAGAGTGTAAATGTGTTGATTTATCAGTTAAAGTCACTTTTCTGTGAAACTCTTTTGAGATAACTCCCTAAGTTGAGGGAGAAGAACTGAAGCACTGGCTAGAATGTTAGACATTTCTTTTTTCAGCAATTCTGTTTGCAATCTCATAGAAAAACTGGTTAGGAAATAGGTTATAAACACAGAAATATATTTTAAAGGAAACAAAGATGAAAATTTGGAAATGTTTCTTTTTTGAACACAGGAGTAAAGGGAAAGAGAAATCAGAAATTGAAAGTTTCATTAACGAAATAAAAAAATGCAAGAAAATTGAAATAAAATTAGTTCTGACTCAAAAAAGAATAGTTGTGAGAAAGATGTGGCAAACAGAACTGCATATGAAAATGGGTCTTAATGTATACTTCGTCATGTTGATCAGCATTACCCATGTCTCTCAATTATTGCCATTTTAATGTGTATTTTCAAGATTGAAATATGACCTGTGTACTTGAATATTATTAGCTATATGCATTGAAATTATGTGTCTACAATATTGAATGCTAATATATGTTTTAAATATAACTCGTAGAATTTGTGGACAGAGATGTGTGAGAATACATATTAAATGTCATAGACATTTACATGCATAAGATTCCTACTAGTCCATATATAAATTCACATTAACACTTTATTTATTAGATATATCTGGGTTCTGTATTTCAGAGATGATTGACACAATGAAGAAAGAACAGATTTTGGGGGTTTCTATATGTCTGCTGCTTAGCTGTGCCTCTGCCCCTCTTAATGCTGTTCCTGAGGAAGGCGAAGAACATACAAACATTACAGGTAAAATGTTAGAAGCATTCATCTTTTTAAGCTAGTCAAAGCTCTCAATTTGAATCCAAAAATGTAATATATTTTTCTCCATCTTATAGAAAAATCAGTTTTTATTGAAGTGACATTTTTCCAAAATCTTAGTCCAAAAAAAGCAAGGAAGATTTCTTTTTTTCTCAGACTGTATGTTAAGTACTGATGTATCTCTGGAAAATTGCAAGGAGCAAAATGATATAGATACAATTTTCTATGAATCTTTATGTCACCCTTTGGCTGGGAAAAGTGTGAGAAGGAAAAGGAAACTACAGACATCTGAGTTTTCAGTCATTCTCTCCTTGCCTTTATTCCTCAAATAAGAACTTCTAAGATGGGTCCAAAGTAAGATTTCCATAAATACATTTTGATTTTGTATCTCTAACAGCTCTTTAATGTGATTGTGTTCCGTGTACTTCTCTTTGATAAAGATTGAATAAATACATCTTTCGTGCCTGAACTCTGGTAGGTGCTAGAGAAGAAGTGATGACTGAGACTAGGTTCTCTAAAATTTCATGGTTTCACAAGGGAGACTTCATTGTAGACAGATTATTTCAGTGTAATGTACTAAGTGAAGTGATAGGGCATCCACAGGCTGTAGCTGTTGATACAAAGAAGAATCGGACTCCTCTAGGCTTGGCAATCTGTGAGCTCGGCACAGGGAAGTGGCCAGGTGGTACATGCTACATCACTTCAGCCTGCACCCAAATATGTGACACTGGGAGCAAATTTGAAGGTCTGTACCAACTGGACCCACAGCTTGAAGTCCACCTGCCCAGGCAGGCCCAGTCTACATCAGCCCCAGCTGGCTTGTTTTTTTTTTTTTTTTTTTGGCACACGGGCTTAGTTGCTCCGCGGCATGTGGGATCTTCCTGGAGCTGGGACTGAACCCGTGACCTCTGCATTGGCAGGCGGATTCTTAACCACCGCGCCACCTAGGAAGCCCCCCCAGCTGACTTGTTGACAAGAAGCAAACCTAGCTGGGATCAGAAAGGCCACTCACACCCTACCTGTGAATGAAAAATAAAGGCTTATTATTATATGCCACCAAAAAAAAAAAATACATGTATTGTCCAGAAAATTTCCTAAAGATGGAATGTTATTTGATAAAGTAAAAACCATTATGTGCCTTTTGAAAGTGGGAAGGTGGGCACTATGAGATGAGCTCTAATCCTTCATTCCACTCATTTTTCAAAAGGGACGGATGAAGTTCTCATTCTGGAGGTGGGGTAGAGAAGGCATGTGGAGGTTAAAAGTAAGTTCCAACAGGGAAAAAGCAAGCAATCCCATCTTAGGAAGTGGGAAGAGAAAGAGTCCAAGTGTTCTCAATATTCACCTGGTACCAGCTCCCTCAATTAGGCTGAGAAAATGCATGCCAGTTAACCAGGAAGTTCCTGAAGTTGTTGCTACTGCGGCAGTCAGCCAAGAAACCAGAATAAACCCATCAATTGTTAAATCCAAGTTTAAAATCTCTGGGTAAATCCAGACCAAACCCAGCTGGATAAGGAAAAATTTTGATCTTAAAACTAGATTTGAAGACCACTTAGCTGACTGGATGAAGAGTCTTATGCAGTTTTGATTTTGTTTTGTTTTTAATTAATCTTGTGATAGCATGATCCTCTGTCTATATCAATTCAATTTTGGAGATACCATCTATTGCACTATGCCAAGGTCATGCCATCATTTTATAGAAGTATGCCATTTCATTGAAATAGCATACTAGCATTTTATTGAAAAACATTATAAGATTTTATGGCTTCTCTCACAAGTAGACTTTATAAAATTAGTTCAACCAGCAGGGAGTATGAAATAGAGAAACTTTTTGATAAGACAAAAATGATACAAAATAGTGGTGATAAGCTTTTATAAAAAAAAATCCCTTTAGACTGGGAGAGACAAGATTAGTACGGAATATCTAGAGAAAGGCAAGTATATTTCATAACATTTAGGATCAGACAGACCTAAGTATGCATGTGTAGTTTGCCACATAGCAGCTTTGCAAAATTAGATGAGTTTATGTAAACTCTCTGACTGCCAGTATCCTAATCTATAAATAAGTGATCTAAATAACTACATTCAAATGGTTGTTATGTAAACTGCATAAATGCATCTGGCACATTTCCTAGCACAGAGAATACAGAGTACATGTCTGTGTTCTTCCTTTTAGAGAAATCAAATCTTTTAGTCAGAGAGTCAAGTAACATGTAGACTCCTAGATAGTAAGTTAGCCTTAAAGCTCTAGGTTCCCAAACAAATTCCAGGAGAATGAGGATTCTAACAGTCAAGGATATGACACATCCCCACATAGTATCACGAGCCTTCCATTCAACATCCCAGGACAGGGGGAGGGAAGAGTAAGATTTTAACCCTGAGACTGTGAGACAGAAAATATTAGGTTGGCCAGAAAGTTCCGTAAGACAAAAAACCCAAATGAACTTTTTGGCCAAACCCAATATAAGAAATTAATTATGAAAATGATTAAATATAAACCATAATTCTATTTATCTTGCTACATCAGACTAAATTCCTGTTACATTGTCCTGTATGTATTTTCCAGTTTTATGACCTTAGGTAGGTCCTTGTCACAGTCAATGCTTTCTTCCAGTCTCAGGAAAGTTACCTTGATCCCCTCAGAAAAGCTTAAGTATCTTATTATGCACTTGCACAGCATCCTGAACTACTTGAATATTTATATAAGTAAGTCTTTAATGTCTGCATGCTCTGTAAGGGGGATAGTTTCTGCCACCTAATTTACTGTCATATCTGCCATGACAGCACAGTGCCTGACACACATGATCAACACCTGACTGTTAACTTTTGAAAAGGTTTATCTAAAGTAAAAAATGAAAACAAGACAGACTTTCATCCCTTTTTAGTGGCGAGGTATGGTTGTGTGTCCAAAGAGGCCCCCTGATCACTCCCCCAAATCAGGAATGCCATGCCCAAGTAGGAGGTTGCAAGCTCACTGCACAAGGAATATTCTAATATAGGATTCATGTAAGAAATATGATAAAATATGAATTGTAAAAGTGAACAATTAGATAATAATTAGTAAAATACATTAATCAAAGTTAATTCTTAGTGTTTTCTCTAGGATATTGCTATAAAATCAATACCTGCTTTCATCATTGGAACTGTTTTTAATTTTTATGAAATGAAGTTTAGAAAAATTGATTGAGTAGAAATCGTAAAATTGAATTTATGTGCTTGACCTAATGCCAGTTGAGGAGTCTCAGTCATATAGATCTGTGACAATATCACTCAGTTATTAAGAGGTGAGAGGTATCTGGTATAAAACTATCTGGGGGTCAATTCTAAAGCCAACACTTATGGCGTAAACTGAATAATTAATTTTTTATTTATTTATTTATTATTTTTTGGGGGGAACAACAAGTTCAATCATCTGCTTTTATACACATATCCCCGTATTCCCTCCCTCCCTCGACTCGCTCCCCACCCTCCCAGTCCCAGTCCTCTAAGGCATCTTCCATCCTCAAGTTGAACTCCCTTTGTTATACAACAACTTCCAACTGGCTATTTTGCACTTGGTAGTATATATATGTCTATGCTACTCTCTCACTTTGTCTCAGCTTCCCCTTCACCCCCCGCCCCCTCCCATACCTCGAGTTCTCCAGTCCATTCTCTGCTTCTGCGTCCTTGTTCTTGTCTTGTCACTGAGTTCATCAGTAACATTTTTAGATTCCGTATATGTGAGTTAGCATACAATATTTGTCTTTCGCTTTCTCACTTACTACACTCTGTATGACAGACTCTAGCTCTATCCACCTCATTACATATAGCTCCATCTCATCCCTTTTTATAGCTGAGTAATATTCCAGTGTGTATATATGCCACATCTTCTTTATCCATTCATTTGTTGATGGGCATTTCGGTTGCTTCCATGTCCTGGCTATTGTAAAGAGTGCTGCAATAAACATTATGGTACATGTCTGTTTTTGGAGTATGATTTTCTTTGGGTATATGCCAGTAGTGGGATTACTGGATCATATGGTAGTTCTATTTGTAGTTTTTTAAGGAACTTCCAAACTGTTTTCCATAGTGGCTGTACCAACTTACATTCCCACCAACAGTGCAGGAGAGTTCCCTTTTCTCCACACCCTCTCCAACATTTGTGGTTTCCAGATTTTGTGATGATGGTCATTCTGATTGGTGTGAGGTGATACCTCATTGTGGCTTTGACTTGCATTTCTCTGATGATTAGTGATGTTGAGCATCTTTTCATGTGTTTGTTGGCCATCTGTATGTCTTCTTTGGAGAAATGTCTATTTAGGTCTTCTGCCCATTTGTGGATTGGGTTATTTGCTTTTTTGGTATTAAGCTGCATGAGCTGCTTGTATATTTTGGAGGTTAATCCTTTGTCCATTGTTTCGTAGGCAACTATTTTTTCCCATTCTGAGGGTTGCCTTTTAGTCTTGTTTATGGTTTCTTTCTCTGTGCAAAAGCTTTTAAGTTTCATGAGGTCCCATTTGTTTATTCTTGATTTTATTTCCATGATCCTAGGAGGTGGGTCCAAAAGGATGTTGCTTTGATGGATGTCATAGAGTGTTCTGCCTATGTTTTCCTCTAGGAGTTTGATAGTGTCTGGCCTTACATGTAGGTCTTTAATCCATTTGGAGTTTATTTTTGTGTATGGTGTTAGGAAGTGTTCTAATTTCATTCTATTACATGTAGCTGCCAATTTTCCCAGCACCACTTATTGAAGAGGCTGTCTTTTTTCCATTGTATATTCATGCCTCCTTTGTCAAAGATAAAGTGCCCATATGTGTTTAGGCTTACTTCTGAGTTCTCTTTTCTATTCCATTGATCTTCCTTTCTGTTTTTGTGCCAGTACCATACTGTTTTGATCACTGTGGCCTTGTAGTATAGTTTGAAGTCAGGAAGCCTGATTCCACCAACTCCATTTTTCCTTCTCAAGATTGCTTTGGCTATTCGGGGTCTTTTGCGTTTCTATACAAATCATAAGGTTTCTTGTTCTAGTTCTGTGAAAAATGCCATTGGTAATTTGATCAGGATTGCATTGAATCTGTAAATTGCTTTGGGTAGTACAGTCATTTTCACGATGTTGATTCTTCCAATCCAGGAACATGGTATGTCCCTCCATCTGTTTGTGTCATCTTTGATTTCTTTCATCAATGTCTTAAAGTTTTCTGCATTCAGATCTTTTGCCTCCTTAGGCAGGTTTATTCCTAGGTATTTTATTCTTTTTGTTGTAGTGGTGAATGGGAGAGTTTCCTTAATTTCTCTTTCTGCATTTTTGTTGTTCGTGTATAGGAATGCAAGAGATTTCTGTGCATTAATTTTGTATCCTGCTACTTTACTGAACTCATCAATGAGTGCTAGCAATTTTCTGGTAGAGTCTTTAGGGTTTTCTATATATAATATCATGGCATCTGCAAAGAGTGACAATTTAACTTCTTCTTTTCCAATTTGGATTCCTTTGATTTCATTTTCTTCTCTGATTGCTGTGGCTAAAAATTCCAAAACTATGTTGAATAATAATGGTGAGAGTGGACACCTTGTCTTGTTCCTGTTCTTAGAGGGAATGCTTTCAGTTTTTCCCCATTGAGAACGATGTTGGCTTTTGGTTTCTCATATATGGCTTTTATTATGTTGAGGTAATTTCCTTCTATGCCCATTTTCTGGAGAGCTTTTATCATAAATGGATGTTAAATTTTGTCAACAGTTTTTCTGCATCTATTGAGATGATCATCTGGTTTTTTAATTTTTTTTATATTTTTTTAATTTTTGGGGGGTACACCAGGTTCAATCATCTGTTTTTATACACATATCCCCATATTCCCTCCCTTCCTTGACTCCCCCCGCCTCGAGTCCCCCCCACGCTACCTGCCCCAGTCCTCTAAGGCATCTTCCATCCTCGAGTTGGACTCCCTTTGTTATACAACAACTTCCAACTGACTATTTTACAGTTGGTAGTATATATATGTCTGTGCTACTCTCTCGCTTCATCTCAGTTTCCCCTTCACCCCCCACCCCCTCCCATACCTCGAGTTCTCCAGTCCATTCTCTGTATCTGCATCCTTGTTCTTGTCACTGAGTTCATCAGTACCATTTTTAGATTCCGTGTATGTGAGTTAGCATACAATATTTGTCCTTCTCTTTCTGACTTACTTCACTCTGTATGACAGATTGTAGTTCTATCCACCTCATTACATATAGCTCCATCTCATCCCTTTTTATAGCTGAGTAATATTCCATTGTATATATATGCCACATCTTCTTTATCCATTCATTTGTTGATGGGCATTTCGGTTGCTTCCATGTCCTGGCTATTGTAAATAGTGCTGCAATAAACATTATGGTACATGTTTCTTCTGGGATTATAGTTTTCTTTGGGTATATGCCCAGGAGTGGGATTACCGGATCATATGGAAGTTCTATTTGTAGTTTTTTAAGGAACTTCCAAATTGTTTTCCATAGTGGCTGTACCAACTTACAGTCCCACCAACAGTGCAGGAGAGTTCCCTTTTCTCCACACCCTCTCCAACATTTGTTGTTTCCAGACTTTGTGATGATGGCCATTCTGATTGGTGTGAGGTGATACCTCATTGTGGCTTTGACTTGCATTTCTCTGATGATTAGTGATGTTGAGCATCTTTTCATGTGTTTGTTGGCCATCTGTATGTCTTCTTTGGAGAAATGTCTATTTAGGTCTTCTGCCCATTTGTGGATTGGGTTATTTGCTTTTTTGGTATTAAGCTTCATGAGCTGCTTGTATATTTTGGAGGTTAATCCTTTGTCCGTTGTTTCATAGGCAATTATTTTTTCCCATTCTGAGGGTTGCCTTTTAGTCTTGTTTATGGTTTCTTTTGCTGTGCAAAAGCTTTTAAGTTTCATGAGGTCCCATTTGTTTATTCTTGATTTTATTTCCATGATTCTAGGAGGTGGGTCCAAAAGGATGTTGCTTTGATGGATGTCATAGAGTGTTCTGCCTATGTTTTCCTCTAGGAGTTTGATAGTGTCTGGCCTTACATGTAGGTCTTTAATCCATTTGGAGTTTATTTTTGTGTATGGTGTTAGGAAGTGTTCTAATTTTATTCTTTTACATGTAGCTGCCAATTTTCCCAGCACCACTTACTGAAGAGGCTGTCTTTTTTCCATTGTATACTCGTGCCTCCTTTGTCAAAGATAAGGTGCCCTTATGTGTTTGGGCTTCCTTCTGAGTTCTCTATTCTATTCCATTGATGGTCCTTTCTATTTTTGTGCCAGTACCATACTGTTTTGATCACTATGGCCTTGTAGTATAGTTTGAAGTCAGGAAGCCTGATTCCACCAACTCCATTTTTCCTTCTCAAGATTGCTTTGGCTATTCGGGGTCTTATGCGTTTCTATACAAATCATAAGGTTTCTTGTTCTAGTTCTGTGAAAAATGCCATTGGTAATTTGATCAGGATTGCATTGAATCTGTAAATTGCTTTGGGTAGTACAGTCATTTTCACGATGTTGATTCTTACAATCCAGGAACATGGTATGTCCCTCCATCTGTTTGTGTCGTTTTTGATTTCTTTCATCAATGTCTTAAAGTTTTCTGCATACAGATCTTGTGCCTCCTTAGGCAGGTTTATTCCTAGGTATTTTATTCTTTTTGTTGCAATGGTGAATGGGAGAGTTTCCTTAATTTCTCTTTCTGCATTTTTGTTGTTCGTGTATAGGAATGCAAGAGATTTCTGTGCATTAATTTTGTATCCTGCTACTTTACTAAACTCATCAATGAGTGCTAGCAATTTTCTGGTAGAGTCTTTAGGGTTTTCTATATATAATATCATGTCATCTGCAAAGAGTGACAATTTAACTTCTTCTTTTCCAATTTGGATTCCTTTGATTTCTTTTTCTTCTCTGATTGCTGTGGCTAAAACTTCCAAAACTATGTTGAATAATAGTGGTGAGAGTGGACACCCTTGTCTTGTTCCTGTTCTTAGAGGGAATGCTTTCAGTTTTTCCCCATTGAGAACGATGTTGGCTTTTGGTTTCTCATATATGGCTTTTATTTTGTTGAGGTAATTTCCTTCTATGCCCATTTTCTGGAGAGCTTTTATCATAAATGGATGTTGAACTTTGTCAAAAGCTTTTTCTGCATCTATTGAAATGATCATATGGTTTTTATCCTTCAAGTTGTTGATATGATGTATCACGTTGATTGATTTGTGTATATTGAAGAATCCTTGCATCCCAGGGATAAACCCCACTTGATCATGGTGTATGATTTTTTTAATGTGCTGTTGCAGTCTGTTAGCTAGTATTTTGTTGAGGATTTTTGCATCTATATTCATCAGTGATATTGGTCTGTAGTTTTCTTTTTTTGTGACATCTTTGCCTGGTTTTGGTATCAGGGTGATGGTAGCCTCCTAGAATGAGTTTGGGAGTGTTTCTCCTTCTGCGATATTCTGGAAGAGTTTGAGAAGGATAGGTGTTAATTCTTCTCGAAACGTTTGATAGAATTCGCTCGTGAACCCATCTGGTCCTGGGCTTTTGTGTGTTGGGAGATTTTTAATCACTGCCTCAATTTCTGTACTTGTGATTGGTCTGTTCATGGTTTCTATTTCTTCCTGGTTCAGTCTTGGAAGATTGTATTTTTCTAAGAATGTATCCATTTCTTCCAGGTTATCCAATTGATTGGCATATAGTTGCTTGTAGTAGTCTCTCATGATCTTTTGTATTTCTGTGGTGTCCGTTGTGACTTCTCCTTTTTCATTTCTAATTCTGTTGATTTGCATCTTCTCCCTTTTTTTCTTGATGAGTCTGGCTAATGGTTTATCAATTTTGTTAATCTTCTCAAAGAACCAGCTTTTAGTTTTATTTATTTTTCTTATGGTTTCTTTCCTTTCTTTTTCATTTATTTCTGCTCTGATCTTTATGATTTCTTTCCTTCTGATCACTTTGGGGTTTCTTTGTTCTTCTTTCTCTAGTTGTTTGAGGTGTAAGGTTAGGTTGTTTATTCAATCATTTTCTTGTTTCTTAAGGTAGGACTGTATTGCTATAAACTTCCCTCTTAGAACTGCTTTTGCTGCATCCCATAGGTTTTGGGTTGTTGTGTTTTCATTGTCATTTGTTTCTAGATATTTTTTGACTTCCTCTTTGATTTCTTTAGTGATTCCTTGGTTGTTTAAGAGTGAATTGTTTAGCCTCCATGTGTTTGTATTTTTTGCAGTTTTTTTCCTGTAATTGATATCTAATCTCATGGCGATGTGGTCTGAGAAGATGCTTGATATGATTTCAATTTTCTTGAATTTGCTGAGGTTTGATTTGTGACCCAAGATGTGATCTATCCTGGAAAATGTTCCATGTGCACTTGAGAAGAAAGTGTATTCTGTCGTTTTTGGATGGAATGTCCTATAAATATCCATTAAGTCGAGATGGTCTAATGTGTCATTTAAAGCTTGTGTGTCTTTATTTATTTTCTGTTTGGATGATCTGTCCATTGATGTAAGTGGGGTGTTCAAGTCTCCCACTATTATTGTGTTCCTGTCGATGTCCGCTTTTATGGCTGTTAGCATTTGCCTTATGTATTGAGGTGCTCCTATATTGGGGGCATAGATATTTACCATTGTGATATGTTCTTCTTGGATTGAATCCTTGATGATTATGTAGTGTCCTTCCTTGTCTCTTGTAATAGTCTTTACTTTAAAGTCTCATGTGTCTGATATGAATATTGCTACTCCAGCTTTCTTTTGACTTCCATTTGCATGGAATATCTTTTTCCACCCCTTTACTTTCAGTCTATATGTGTCCCTTGGCCTGAAGTGGGTTTCTTATAGGAAGCATATAGAAGGGTCTTGTTTTTGTATCCATTCAGCCAGTCTGTGTCTTTTGGTTGGAGCATTTAATCCATTTACATTTAAGGTGATTATGGACATGTGTGTTCCAGTTACCATTTTCTTAATTGTTTTGGGTTTGTATTTGTAGGTGTTTTCCTTTTCTTGTGTTTCCTACTTAGTGAAGTTCCTTAAGCACTTGTTGTAAGGCTGGTTTGGTGGTGCTGAATTCTCTTAACTTTGGCTTGTCTGTAAAGCTTTTGATTTCTCCACTGAATCTGAATGAGATTCTTGCTGGGTAGAGTATTCTTGGCTGTAGGTTTCTCTCTTTCAGGACTTTCAGTATATCCTGCCATTCTCTTCTGGCCTGCAGAGTTTCTGTAGAAAGGTCAGCTGTTATCCTTATGGGTTTTCCTTTATATGTTGTTTGTTGCTTTTCTCTTGCTGCTTTTAATATTTTTTCTTTGTGTTGAATTGTCGTTAGTTTGATTAATATGTGCCTTGGTGTATTTCTCCTTGGGTTTATTCTGTATGGGACTCTCTGTGCTTCTTGGACTTGATTAATTATTTCCTTTCCCATGTTGGGGAAGTTTTCCACTGTAACCTCTTCAAATATTTTCTCAGACTCTTTCTTTTTTTCTTCTTCTTCTGGGATGCCTATAAGTCAAACGTTGGTCCGCTTAATGTTATCACTGAGGTCTCTGATACTGTCTTCTATTCTTTTTATTCTTTTTTCTTTTTCCTGCTCTGTGGCAGTTATTCCCCCATTCTATCTTCCAACTCACTTATTCGTTCTCCTCCTCAGTCATTCTGCTGGTTATACCATCTGGAATATTTTTAATTTCAGTTATTTTGTTATCCATTGCTGTTTGTTTTTCTGAGTTCTTATGAACTGTTTCTTGTACTTTCTCTATTTTGTTATCGAGATTTTGTATCGTTTTTACTATCATTACTCTGAATTCTTTTTCAGGCATTTTTCTATTTCCTCTTTATTTATTTGATCTTGTGGGTTTTCTTCCTGCTCCTTTGCCTGCATGGTATTTCTTTGTTTCCTCATGGTAGGCCATACTTTTGGGAATGCCTGTCCTGGTGATAGAGGTGTTTATAGAAGACTATCCAAGCCTCAGACTAATGTCCGAATGTTGGGTTAAACAAATACTAAGTCTAAGAAACACATACATGTATAAGACACAATTACTGAATCCATAAGGACATATGGCTCTGGAAAGACCTGACAGAAGAACCCCAGTATGCTATCAGATATTCAAAGAGAAACCCTACAGAAATTGACCGCCAAAACAGAACAAAACAGAAACAAAAGCAAAAAGAAACAAATAAACAAATAACCTTACACATACAAACACTAATCCAGGGAGATTTTGTAAGCTAGGATCAAATATAAAAAAGAGCTAGAGTACCGCCAGACAGAATGGAGATTCTCAGAATCAAATTAGACAATTGTACTAAGAGCTAAGATAAAGACAAAAGCCTAATATTAAATACCAAGGTGATGTGTCATCTGGTGAATAGAGCAAGTAGTCTGAGCAGATCGATAGTGTTGCTTATAAGTATGTTAAGATAAAATAAACTAAAAATGGATGGAAGACAGGGGAACAGAAAAGCATAGTGTGATTGGAAACATGCAAATAAAAAGAAAGGAATAGAAATGTATAAAAGATAGGGATGAAAGTAAGGTATGAGAGATATATTGTCCGTACTACCAAAAACTTAGCTAGAAATAGAAGTATATAAAAAGGCAAAAAATAAAAATAGATTAAAAAATAGCATTAAAAAGATATGTTGTAAAACTTGTAGATTCCTTAGGACTAAGATTGTGATTAATAAAGGAAAACAAGAAAAAAAGGAAAAAAGAAAAAAAAAATCCAGAACTGATCCCAGAATGGACCAGTTCAATAGAATTGATAGTAATATTTCTGTTTCCTTAGAGTCTCAGCTGTAAGTGTCCTTCTCCTCGCCTTAGGTTTTTTTGCATTATTCTGTGACCAGCAGAGCTTCCTTTATTGTTCATCTGTAAGCGTTGGTGTGTGGGGAGGGAGAGGGTACAGTAGTGGCTCCTTTCCCTGGGAGTGAGTGAGCAGTGGCGCACTGTTGTTTCAGTCAGGCTTGGAGGTGCCTGTTGCAGGGGGGCGCTGGTGGCTCAGATGTAAACAGAAAGTCTCAGAGTTGAGCCTGTCTCGGGCTTTTTTTTTTTCTTGGCAGCCTCCCTGCTGCCAGAGTTCCAAGGGGTTTTATTCTAGCTCCGCCCGAGGGCCTGAGGGTACTTGTTATCCCTGAGTGCCTTAGGTGGCCTATAGGGCGTCTCTCCACTGCCTGTTGCAGAGGCACCGAAAGAGAGAGAGAGAGGCTATGCCCGCGGCTCCTCCCCTCCGCCCATGAGCCTGCAGCATCCAGCCGCCATCATGGCCGGGCAGCTTGACTCAGGGGCAGGCTCTTCTCACCGCGGACCTCTTCCCTCCTGTCCTCTTGGTTCGTCACCTTTCCGGCAACAATTTTTCTCACCCTGAACCAGCTCTCCAGTCCCCATGCTCCCGCTCCCGGACCCACTGTTCAGCTGTGAATCGACGTCTCATTCTGGGAACGCCGAGCTGTGGTGCGGACCCTCCGTGTGTTTCTCACTCCCTCCCGTCTGCCACAGCTCTGCCGCTTCACCCTCTTGAGCTGTCGTAGCTGCCTCCCTACCGGTTATGTCGGGGGATTCCTGCTGTCCTTTCTGGTGTCCAAGGCCATCTGCTGGTGTTCAGTTGGTTCCCTCTGGGAATTATTGCATCTTTTGGTGCATTCCCAGTGCATCTGTGGAGAGGGATGCATTCCACGTCCCTCTACTTCGCCGCCATCTTTTTCTCTCTGATGAATAATTAATTTTTGCAGTGCTCTTTTATAATCTCTAAAGTGGAGATAATAATGCCTAATTCAGAAGGTTGTTGTGATCATTAAATAATATAATTGTGAAATGTCTGGAGCCCAGTAATTACCCAGTAAACGTTAGCTGTTGTTACTACCAGCACAAGTGCTACAACTATGGTGTGATATCTTTTGTGTTTGTGGTGCACTGCCACCACCTGGTGGCACCATTACTAAATAGCAGGTGGAAAATAGGATGGAATATTCTTAACACAGAAAATGTAAAAGATTTGGCATGATGGTAAGGAATATCAAATATATGAAAAGACAAAAATGGGGGAAATAATGAGAAAGAATCTGATAGATTATTGATTTATAAGACATAGTTTCCCTAAGTATACAGTATTTGGCAACTCAGGTAAAGCTGTCTATGGCCTACAGGTGGCCTGTATTAAAGGTGCCTGTCTGAAGCACTGCTTCAGTGAATTGATGTCTGTGAAGTTCTAAAGTAACATTAACTTGGGAATCAAGATCGCCATATTGTATGACAAGTGCTACAGGAATTTTTGAAATAATGGTATATAGCCATAAGATTCGAAAATGTCAGAATATTTTTATTCTAGCTCATTTCTCAAAATTATTTATGTGACTTCTGAGACTCTGAGATCTGATTCTAAGATCAGATATTTATAGAATTGATAGGTCAAATTTTTGTCAGCCCTACAAAAATGTATCTAGAGCAGATAAACATAAAGTGCTAATTCAGTGACACATCGTGGCCATATCTCAGTCAGATTTACCACTTAGGGTCCTTGATGCAAAGCTTTCTAACTTCTCACAACTTTTTAACAGCTCAGAATGTCAGGTATAGAATTATCAATCTTTAAGTAAAGAAAGGAATATAAATAGCATTCACAATTATGCATAAATGTACTACTCAGAAAATATTTTCACTTATTTTTTAATTCAAATTGACAGTTGTAACCAGTGATGAGGGGAAAATATATTTTTTCATGTCATTTTTTGTTTATATACAGACATATACAATATTATATATTATTAATTTCTATAGAAAGAAGTACTTGTGTGTATAATTTAAGAAAATTATTCGTAATTTATAATATTTAACACCTAAATTTTCTTAATTAGGGAATGGTTTAATATAGTATGATATATACATATATGAATATAAACATCTTGTTGCTTTTTTTTTTCATGAGAATCACAGTCATGTACTAGCCCTGATGTTGTTGCTTTTAAAGAGTTGCTTTGTATGTAAGAATGACATAACTGTAGATTAGGGAGACACATCAGTTACCTTATAACTACTACTCAGTTCCATATTGGTCAACTGGTATAAGTTTAAGCAATATTTACAAGAGTCTAGAAAAAGATATTTGATATTTTCCCTTAAAAGTTGGTTAATAATCAACTATTAAAGTTTAATAAAGTTGATAAGACCTGTCTCATTTGGTGATTTTATGTATTTTATCTACCTTTTTGATAACTTTTCATAGCTTCTTATAGCACCCTGTTTTATTATTGTTGTACTTCTCCTTAAAATTAAGATGTATTAAAGAAAATGAAAAGGATATTTACATTGTTACAGTGTTGATGAAGGATTATATGTTATTCTTGTATTTTTATCTCATAGATGCTAAGTTGCTACCATTGAAACCTATACATTCATTTTGTGCACTGAAAGCTGATGATGGCCCATGCAAAGCAATGATAAAGAGGTTTTTTTTCAATATTCACACTCACCAATGTGAAGAATTTATATATGGAGGATGTGAAGGAAATCAGAATCGATTTGAAAGTCTGGAAGAGTGCAAAGAGAAATGTACAAGAGGTAGGTTTCTGGAGATACTTATCACCCAGAAACCTTTAGGGTTATTAGATCTATTCATAGATTTGATAATTTTAGAAAAAATGTTAAAACTCTTTTAACATTCCAAGGAATTGTTTTTTTTTTCACTTTTTTAGCTTTAATGTTCAACTACTGTTTTTCATTTTTTTGCATCTGTCATTATAAAATACATTAAGCTTACTGTCCTATACTCTTCTCCATAATAAAGAGGGAAGAAAACCCTTAGGTTTGTAGAACAGGTTTTTATATCTGCAGCAAATTAAGTGTAATTCAGCCTTCTTGGGCAGCTATGAGTTCATAGGAAATAAATTGTTATTCACAGTGACTTAGACTTTCCTTTATCAATACAATGATCTCACAGTTGTTTCCCTGTCAAGATAATGAATTAATCCATTTTGATGTTCTCAACAGCTACTAATTAGAAAATTATAGAAATATATATGAAAGTTAAATCCTTCTCTTTGGAACCTTGAAATAATATAGAAAATATCATCCCTGATGACCTATGAAGACCTTACTGAACCCAACTTTTCTTTTCATACTTTTACGAAGTTATAAGTTTTAAAAGCACGTCACATTCTATTATTAATCTTTATTGAACACTTTTATTCTTTTAATCCTATTAAAACAACTTTTTTGGGGTTTTTTTGCAAATGCTACAAATTATAATGTTTCATGTGGTTTTCTCTCTTTAGACTGAGATAAATTCCAAACAATTACTCGTCAAAATTTCGAATGTTTTAATCTCAGTTTTATTCTTCTGAATTGAGAGCTACTAGAGAGAGAGAAAATCCTGAGTTGTCTTTATTTCTTCAGTTTCTAGCCCCAAATTTCCCCATTGCATGTACTTAGAGACAGTTGAATTAAATTGTAGGGCTATAGAGATGGTATCTTTAGTTAACACTGCTGCCTTGTTTTTTCCAAAGCACGCAGCTCTGCATTTTCACTCTGGTAATGCTTTCCTAAACAGCTTTTACAGAGCAACCTTGGCATCATGATGCCCTCGGCCTATGGGAAAATGTGAATGTGGTGAAAACAGAGAGCTTTTCTCCTCTGGGACTGTTATATGCTTCAGAGCTGAGAGAAAAGAATTGATGTGAATATATTTCTTTATCTCAGAACACTTATTTCCTTCTTTCCTCTCTATAGATGTGCTAGAAATGTTACTAACACAGATTAGGCAGTTCAGTGGTTCTCTGTGGTACCTTGGGTTTTTATGATTGCCTGCTCGTTTTCCGTTCGTCACAGATTTCTATACCCTGTTCTCTTCCATACTGGGCCAAATATCCTTTTGTGTTGAGTATCACTCAGATTCAGCACCTTGGCTAGAGTCCTGGTTGCTTCATTCTTTGTAATCCTCTCTTTCTCATGTAGCAGCCTACTTATTTTCATCAACTGGCCTCTTTCCTGAATTACATACCTATTTAGTTTTTATAATTTACAAATCTTTTATTTCACCATTGTGAAAAGTTACCCTTTTCTTCAGAAATTAATCAAATATAATCATTTTGTTCTTCAATGAATGTCCTACTGTAATGTTTTCTCAAACATCATTACTGCCTACCATAACTACATGTCTTTTGCCCCCATATCCTCATTATCTCTTCAAAAGTCATTTGATATTATTGTTTGAATAGCCAAGTGTTTTATATAGTAAGTTACTTTTAAGGATATAGCTGACATATAGAAAAAGAATTACTAAACTTTTAAAAAATCACCTAAGGAGAAAATTCCACCTTCAGCTGTGATGGAGTAATTGGAGCTGAACTTTCTCTCCTAATGTAAATAACTAGAAAATTGGACAAAATATATGAATCAGCTGTTTATAGACATTGATCAAAAGGCAGTGCAAGATTGTGATCTCTGAGAGAAAGGAAACACATGAAATGAGCCCTCCAGTCTCCCCAGCATTCTGTATGATGGCATTTCAGAGCAAGTTAAAGGAGGTAAATACAGGCGCAGCATGGCATTCTCCATGGAGGAGGATGTGGAGGTGGGAGACTGGTAGACAGAGGTGGCTAGGTTTTCAAGGACAATATGTGAGAGATAATGGACATACGTAGAGAAAAAGCTAAAAAATTTGGATAAGGGTCCCTCTGAGTTTATTACTGAATAATAAAACTGCATGCCCTTGGTGAAATTCCATGAGTTTGAGAAAGTAATTATAGGGATTTGTAAATGGAACAATTCCAAGAGCCCCCACATGACTAGAAGAAATTTTGCAAATTTAGTATTAGGACCAAATTAGACCTAGAGTAAAAGGTACTTTAGGTTTGCCATAGTGAAGCTTAAACCAAGCCTTAAAAATTCCAGACGATTCATAAGTAACTAAAGTACTTGCCAAAAAACACTTCTTTAATGGAAGACAGTAAAACATTCTTTAATGGAAGACAATAAAATCCAGCAGCCAACAGTATAATATTCAAAAATATCTATAATACCACCTGCCCCAAATACGAAACATTCAAAGAAGCAGCAAATTGTGATGCATAATTGAGAAAAAAGTACTCAATTCAAATAGAGAAATGACAGAGGTGACAAAATTAGTAGGCAAGGACTTTAAAACAGCTATTATAAATATGGTAAGGGATTTAAAGAAAACATGACTATAATAAGGAAAAAATGGAATATATAAAAGAGAACTAAATGGAAATTCTAAACCTGAAAAATACAATATATAAAATAAGAAATTCACCAGATGTACTTAAAGCAGAAAGACAGAGCAATAGTAACAGTTCAAGATGAAGCACAGTGAGGATAAAAAAGGCTAAACAAGCAAACAAAAGAGAATATAGCCCAGTAACCCATGACATGAAATCAAGAAGTCTATCAAAATGTGTAACTGGAGTCCTGGCAGTTGAGACAGAAGATATGTGAACAAAAAAATGGCAAAGAATTATCCACATTTGATGAAAACTGTAACTTGTAGAACCAAGAGCCTTGACAAAATAAAAAAAAAGAAAAAGAAAAATAAGTCCACACAAATGAATATAATAATCAAATTGCTGAAAATTGTGGATTAAAAAGTAAATCAAAAAAAATGAGAAAAATGATACATGAGGGAAGGAAGATCAAAAGAATCCCAAATTTCTCATCAAGAAACAATTCACAAGAGAAGAAAATGGAACATCTTCTTTAAACAGCTAAAGGAAAAAATAAACTGCTAATTAGTAATCTACATCTATTAAAGATACCCTTATAATGGAGATAAACACTTTTTTCAGATTAACAACATCTGAGAAAATTTATTGCTAGCAGACTTGCACCATGAGTAATAGTAAAGGATTAAAACTAAAGCACACAAGAAAGGAGGGAAACATGTGAGGTTACTGTTGTAAGGTTCTGATACTACAGATGAAAGTGGCATAAGCTACTTGAAGCCAAATTGCCATGAATTAAAGATGCATGTTAAAAGCCTAGAACAATCACTAAAAAAAATAAAACAAACAGATATAGCAAATTGACCAATAGTGAAGATAAAATTGTAATTAAAATATTCAACCAATTCTAGAGAAAACAGGAAAAGAGAGAAACAGGAACAGAAAACAGATGAAAAGTAGAAAACAAATACCTGGGGATTTATATACAGCCATAATGATAATTACATTAAATTTTAATGGTATAATCACTCCAATTAAAAGGTCTATAGTAGACAATAAAAAAAATCATGAACTAACTACAGGTTGTCTACAGGAAAGACATTTTGAAAATATAGACACACAGAGGTTAAAAGTGAAAAGATGAAAAAACATATACTATGCAAGCACTTGTGGCTTTTCATGGGGATTTACGTGGGAATTTTCTCCACAGGGAATTAAAGAGCATGTAAATACTTTTTCCATTCTCTTTATTTTTAACTTTATTTCGTGTTTTATTTGGTTTGGAAGAGTGAGGACCTACCCAATAACAAGAATATTCTGCCCATAGAGTCTTTTCCCATCTACTTAGAAAATATTCTAGGCTGACTTCAACAAATAATAAACATTAAAAGTTAGCATTCAGATTTTACCCTCCCCTTTCCCAGCAGAAAAGAAAAAGATGAAGAAAGAATAGGGCAAAAAAAATTTTTTTACAATGGTTAAAATGTATCAGGTAATTATGAATTAATTAATTTTAATATTCATAATGAAATATTAAAAATGTGCACTTATATACATTGGAGTTCAAGGAATTACTAAAATAAGGATTAGTAGAACATACTCTTAGTACTCCTTATGACATCATTAATAAATGTTATATTCTACATAAATCTAGGAAAATATGGTAACTTGGATAATTTGCTGTAAACGTGATCTATTTTTTCAGACTGTATTTGGCAAAAAAATAAACTAAATAGAGTGTCCATGGTTGTTATTTTCAGAATCCTCAAAGATAATCATTGGTAATTTAAATGCACCTAAAGTTCAAATGTGCTAAAACACATTATTTGAATTAGTTTGTGCATAAACCAGATGAATTACACTGACCTGTGATGAAACCAGAAAGGAATAAGTTTTCTCTTTTAGTATTGCACGAACATTAAAATCAGGCATGTCTATGTTCCTGTTCTGTGGCTGTTGTCAGTAGGTAAAACAGAGTAAAAATGATTACTTAGCACTCTAGTCTTACATACTGTTTATATGTATATATTCTTTCCGTACCTTCATAAATTAAAAATGTAACATAATTGTACATTAAAGTATTTTAATGTAAGCTTATTATAACAATCCACCATCTAAAAAACATTAATTGGGGGGTTGGTTATTCACAATTTTAAAAAATCAGATTTTCTTAACATTTAAAGTGCAATTAGAATTACACACGCACACACATACACATACATCTTTTTTAAAATACTGTTGAATAAAACATAGTAAAGCTCAAAAGGGAGATGAACCACATCACCTTATTCAGACATTTTACTCTCCAAAATGTCTGGAGACATTTTGACTGATCACTGGCTGAAAGGGGCATTTAAGCCAACTCATACTCACATTCTCTCTCTCTCTCTCTCTCTCTCTCCCCCCCTCCCTTTATGTCTCTCTGGCTGTACAACTAATAATAAGCTGCCTTGACCAAAGCTTTTCTCTATAAAACAACACAGTTTATTAAATTGAAAGTCATAATATTATATTATAAATTGTGGTAATTGATACATATATGTTGATTTTCTTGCAGGTTATCCAAAGAAGCCTAGAAGGACAAAGACAGCATTGCAAAAAGGTGAACGTCCATTTGTGTGCTAATTAGTAGCGTTTACATAAGGTGCTTGGAAATTCAATTCTTAGTTTCTCTGATATGAGATTCATCATAAATCCATGTGATCTTTGAAATGATGTTTTGTTTCACTGGATATAATAAAAAAATAGAAATAACATACATGATGTTTGGGAAGGGAAGAACTTCAAACACTGTGGTTACTCATTCTAATGCAGTGTGATATCTGGTATTAGGTCAGTAACAATCCAAAGCCATGCACATGCTATTTTAATATCCCCCAAATAGTGATTTAGATGTTGCTGTTCTTACTTTGGTTCTCAGATCTCTAATCCTTTGATAATCTCAGCATTGTGTGGCTTTAGCAAGTTTCATCCAGTGTGACCCTGAATGGATATATGCCTTTGAGTTTTCAACAGTCTATATGTAAAAATAAGTGGAGATATTTAACAATAAATAATTGCTTTTGTCAACATTATTTAGTGTTTACATATTGTAACTTTTGTGATTGAATTATTTATAGTTTTTAGCTAAAAATAATTACTTTTTGGTGAATATATTATATCAGTACAAGAAAAATGTTACAAGAGATCAAGAAAGACATGCTCCTTTTAATAAAGGTCTAGAAACTGACTTTGCTCAATTACCATTCACAGCATTTACATTTGAATGAGAAAATATTGAACAAAAAGATCCAATTATTTAACTCAGGACATAAAAGAGCTACACAATTCAAAGTGAATTTTAGTTTTACTGACTTTGATTTAATTGTGTGGGAAGGAGTTGAAAAATTCTGTGACTCACTGATAAGCTTGACAATTTACTGTCCATAATTTCAATCAAAACATAAAATATATTCAACAGCAAAGTTTATACAAACAACTTAGGTAAATGTATTTATTTACAAGTTTTAAAATAACTTTCTATAAATATTGAACTAATTTTTACAAAAGTGTTCAGTACTTCAATTAAGTGAAATTCTTCTTATCTGTAATATCAAAGAATACAGCATATTTATACATAGGGTTTTTTTGGTCCATCTAGTAAAAGATGATATCTTCAGCATTTAAACGTTAAGATATTTTTTTCAAAAATGTAATTAGGAAAAAAATTATATGCAGGGGAAATTTACTAGAAAATTATGCTACTTAATTTATATTTAATGATTCAGAATTCAATCATTCTTATTTTGTATTATATATGAAAGTTAGAGAATAAAGCTATCGATCCTATTCACATGTATAAAAAATGTTCAGATGCTAAAGCCAATCCATAATGAAGACCCTTAAGCATATAGACTTGAAGTTAACTTTGTGATATGCTTCCTAGAATCAGCATCAGAACAGTTACAAAGACAATAGGGATTCTTTCCAGCCTCTTTGGGAGAAAGTTTTATTCAAGACAATTGCCAAGTATGCAGCCTCAAACAAAAGTTAATAGTGAAAATAATGTGGTTTGCTGAAGCTGGCCTAGAGCTTAAAGCCTGCGTTCTGGATTTTAGCTGAGCGTCAATTTAGAGCAAGGATTATGCGTGAAGATTCAATACAAATGTTAAAACGATTTATCTGAGGAATATTGGGAATGAATTTCTTAATTTGTAACCGTAGATATTTTAAACTGTAGGCTAAGCAAAATTATTTTACAAGTATGCAATTTCAACTCCTAAAATAAATGTATGCCCTAGAATGGGGCCTCATATAAATAATAGGAACTTCCAGTTGTATAATTCCTTAATTATATTCTCAGCATAATTTGTTACCCTTTGCTCTTCTTTATATGCAATATTTTTTACCTACTCCCTTTTGTTAAGCATAGAATTCTTATATTATTTGTTAATATGATTTAAAATTTCATAAGTACATACTAAGACCTAAACAAATCAAATTAGTGATCAAATGTATTTTTCTTTCTCTTGTGATATAGTATATTATAAAAACTTAAAGAAGTAGGGTTTTTCCTTGTTCCATATATTAAACTTAAGCACAAATCATTACCATGGGAATAATAGTAACATTCACCTTAAGAAACAAGGGGCAGTAAATAATAAACAACATAACTTTCAAATTGGTACTTGGAGAAGTCATAGAAAATAGATATTTTACTCTATATTAAAATAGGATGTTTTATTTAATAAAACAATTTTTTTTAGGGAATTGGTTTTTCTACTGTTGCAGACATAATTCATTATTAAATACATGCTCTTTTTATAATAAAACACTCAGGAATATTGCTTCCCTGAGATAAATGTTTTAAGATGTGAAAAGATACTACTGTTCATTTTTGCTGCTATGGTAAGGTATAGTTGCAGGGGGAATAAATGGGGAAATTGGAGCTTTGCCCTAAAAAATTCAAGCCCAATATATCTTGCACTCATAATAATTTTGAAAATAATGTATTGCTCTTCTTTACAGAGTATGCATGTAAACAAGGCTTATAATGTAGATCACAGTGGCACAACTTTTATGACAGCTGTGTTTAGCCTGGTTTGGAGCACTATCAAAGAACGGGTATTAGAATTTTTTAAAAAGCCTCTCCAGTCCCTGAACATGTATTTCCTTTCTGCCTCTGCACTATTGGAATCATTCCAATGCCTGGTAGAAAAATAAGAGACACAGCAGTGGAGGATGTCATACCTAATACAGATATTAATTTCAGCATAAGAATTCAGGAACTTCTAAGTATAGCCATGAAAGCTTCCATACCGCTCAAAGCTTCTTCTCCATTTTTTAAAAATTGAAACCGTTCTTAATGAAACAACAAAGTATACTTAAATGAGACTGCATACCTAAAAAATATGAAATATTTGTAGATCTTTCCTAAATGTTGATGCACATAAGCTTAATAAAAATAATTAAACCAATTTTTTTGCTACAATATTTTGTACTTCCAAACCAAGGGTAAAAAACCCCCAATATCTTTTATTCTCTCAATTCAAGAAAGAGATGATAGCGACCTACTAATTTACTATGAGAAATTTAGAGTTTGAAATTCCAATAGACACAATGTGTAACAACAATTGTATCTTCCTTATCTAAATGTCACAGTAGATATAGCATAGTTGTGGATGAAGTTATATTTTTACCTTTTATGTTTAGCTTCTCATATTTACTCCTTAAATAACTTCAACTTAACCATTATTTATATTTTAATTAACATAATTAAATTATTTACAAAAAGGAATATTGCTTCCTGACATTTTTATAATTTCCAGAAAAGCCAGATTTCTGCTTTTTGGAAGAAGATGCTGGAATCTGTCGAGGTTATATTACTAGGTATTTTTATAACAATCAATCAAAGCTGTGTGAACGCTTCAAGTATGGTGGGTGCCTCGGCAATCTCAACAACTTTGAATCACTGGAAGAATGCAAGAACACCTGTGAGGACACATGTACGTTCATTTCACATCTCCTTTTACTTCATTTTATAGGTGTTCTTTTTAAAATAAGTCATCTTAGAGGATGCTTAGGTTTACCCAGATTTTGTTGCAGCCATGCAAAAGAAGATCCACTGTATTCACTCTAAAGCTGATAGAAGTTAGTCACTATGTTAATTTATTTAAGAAACAGAGAATTAAGAAATTTATAGTGGAAATTATTTCCATAGAAATTGTTTTTAGGTTACATTATTTAATTTTCCTTTCTGAGAATACTGTAGTACAATTTAGACACAAGAGTAGGACTGCTGAAATCCCTGAGGTTTATAAAAATTTGAGGGCAAATGGTTCTTTGGAAATTACCACCTGAAATCAGTCAGTTTTATCTGACCATAAAATTAATTAAAGTTGTGAAACATTAACTGTTACCGGTTTGTTTTTTGTTTTGTTTTGTTTTTTGACAAAGAACCACAGAATTACTTGTGGAAATATTCTTATTATATACATATATAATATTTTTATTATATATAATATATATAATTCACTGTTCACTAATTTAACATACCAATTTTCTAGACATCTACTTTTCTTAACACAACTTCTGTGCTTTGCTTTTTGTGAACATTTATGAGTTTGTGACAGTGTCTTCTATTTCAATTGGCTATACTTTTTTCCAGTGAATGATTTCCAGGTGGATGATTCTACAACCCAGCATGATGCTATGAATAACAACTCCTTGACTCCCCAGCCTACCAAGGTGCCCAGCTTCTTTGGTAAGACGCTCTTATTTTAATTGCTGCCAGAAAAATATTATCATGGTAACAATAGAAACAGAATGTATATGAGAACTATGCTTTTTAGAAAATTATACCTCTTTTGTTATTTAATAATAGGTGCGTTGAAATACTGAGAGTCAAAATTGCTTAAGACGTTTAGACCCAGAAAAGTGATAATTTCCTAATCTGTTTTAAAGTAAGCTTTGTAGTAGGCTTTTGATTACATATCACATGACAAGTTTTACATGATATTTAACTCTATGCCAAATTTATCTTATAAAATAATGCTAGGAATTATCAGCCTCATGTCTAATTATAAATCATTGCAATGGTAGCAGTGTGTCAAAAGCAGTCTAAAGTGCTCTTAAATTGAACATAGCATTGGGTAATGTCTCTGGTGTCATAAACAGGACAGATTAGGAATTCAGTGACTAACCATCCCTGAGGTTATGTCCTTCTGAGGGAGTTTTCTTTTGGATGTATGCAGAACTCTTTTCTGGACCCTGTCCTGTCAACATGTTTGTCAAATTTACACAAACACACTGGAAATATGCCCACAAAAATGCAGAGCTAGAAAAATAGTGAAAATACTGGAAAACATAATGAGACACCACAAATATCTAGACAAAAACAGCCTAAAAAGTTGAGTTAATGCTATGAAGGTAAGGGTCTTTCTAAATTTAAAAAAATAACGTGCTCATTCTGAAATTGGAGATTTTGTTTAGAAGCAGTCCATATAAAAGTGTTAAACATAAAGTTGGCATGCGTTGAAAGAGTTCTGTGACTATTAAAATCGCAGCCTAGGGTAAAAAGAAACATAGCATCTGGGGCACGGGTTCTCCACCCCAGCTATACGTCAGAATCAGATGGGGTTCAGAACCAAAATGTCTTTGAGTATCTTTTGTTACAAAAAACAGGCAAGCAAAACTTCTGCCCAGATAGATTTAAGGGACGGCAAGTGTTGACTGTGATTTATCTAGAATGCAGAATATATTCCTACATTGACCTGATGATGTCTGTGGACTTGCTTCAGCCCTAAATGCCCTATGTTAGAAGTCACTGGACTGAGACTTAGAAGGACTGAAAAGTGTAAGGAAATGTGAGATCTAAGAGAGAATATTTTATATACTCTCAGTACTTGAAACACTGTTGTGTGAAAGGAGAATTAAATTCTGTAAATGCCTCACTTCCCTGTCCACATCCCCTGTTCTATTCCCTCAGCCCAGCCTAAGAATCAGGATTAATGAATGAAATCTAAAGTACAAATTTCTTTCTGTGAAGTGCTTATTTTTAATGTGTGGTCATAAAAAATAAATGAGTGCTTCAGGGGCTAAATTCCCCAAATTGTAGGCATTCAAGCAATGTTCCAATAGCACTTGTGATGTCATAAAGGACATGTAAAATTTCAGAGAGAGTTGGACAATATGGTATATTCAAAATGACTTCAGGTCCTTAGAATTTATAATTACAGCAGGAAATTAAATACCAGATGAATTTGACTAATTTTTAAATGCTATTTTGTAATAATGATAGTCATAAGTATCTTTGTACTTCTGATTTTTTTAACCTGTGAATTTAATTTCATTGCATTGTTTCTTTGTGTCCTTCCAGCCCTGCGTCTTTCAATGACATTTTATTTTATCCAATTAAATACACATGTTGAAAAGCATGTTCTTATTGCTGTGAAAGATGTGAAAGTTTAGAATAACATACATATTATTGAATTTAAAGATACATGTGATAAATGTATCTACAAATGAATGTATGAAATCAGTTTTCAGTGTTTCAATTTTTTTTCGTTTGGGTTATTTTAATTCAAATAGAGATCTTCAGTCATTTATCATTAAAATGAGTAGAGTAAGTTAGGGGATGGTTTTGCCTTGAAGTTTTATTAAGTATAAAAAGCATGATTTTTGGCACACACACTACAAAAACAGAAAGGGGGAAATAAAGAAAATAAGTATGAGAAAATAAATGAGTTTCAAATACGGTTTGATAAATGTCCTCCCTTTTATGTAGATGCACATTAAAAAGTGTAATAAATTAATGGTTATAAGAGCAAATCATTCACTAAGGAAGCAGTAAAATTCACAATGTAAATTTAAAGGGAAACAAAAAAAATTTAAAGGGAAACAATATTAAGGGATTTTAAAATTTCAAATAATAGACACTTAAGGGATAATTCTTTCATAGTAACTGCATTTAAAATTAGGGCAAATGCTCTCCTTTTCTGTTTAAAGAACTATTTTTTTTTGTATGTATTTGTTTCAAAATCCAAATTCCTCTAGCCAGTTTGACCCCTTTCCCTCTTTTTTTTTTTTTTTTTTACTTATTTTTTTTAAATTTAATTTATTTATTATTTTTCGGGGGGTACACTAAGTTCAATCATCTGTTTTTATACACATATCCCCATATTCCCTCCCTCCCTTGACTCCCCCCCTACCCTCCCTCGAGTCCCCCCCACCCTCCCCGTCCCAGTCCTCTAAGGCATCTTCCATCCTCAAGTTGAACTCCCTTTGTTATACAACAACTTCCCACTGGTGATCTATTTTACAGTTGGTAGTATATATATGTCTGTGCTACTCTCCTGCTTCATCTCAGCTTCCCCTTCACCCCCCGCCCCCTCCCAAACCTCGAGTTCTCCAGTCCCTTCTCTGCACCTGCATCCTTGTTCTTGTCACTGAGTTCATCAGTACCATTTTTAGATTCCGTATATGTGAGTTAGCATACAATATTTGTCTTTCTCTTTCTGACTTACTTCACTCTGTATGACAGACTGTAGGTCTATCCACCTCATTACATATAGCTCCATCTCATCCCTTTTTATAGCTGAGTAATATTCCATTGTATATATATATATGACATCTTCTTTATCCATTCATTTGTTGATGGGCATTTAGGTTGCTTCCATGTCCTGGCTATTGTAAATAGTGCTGCAATAAACATTATGGTACATGCTTCTTTTGGGATTATGGTTTTCTTTGGGTATATGCCCAGGAGTGGGATTACTGGATCATATGGTAGTTCTATTTGTAGTTTTTTAAGGAACTTCCAAACTGTTTTCCATAGTGGCTGTACCAACTTACATTCCCACCAACAGTGCAGGAGAGTTCCCTTTTCTCCACACCCTCTCCAACATTTGTTGTTTCCAGATTTTGTGATGATGGCCATTCTGATTGGTGTGAGGTGATACCTCATTGTGGCTTTGACTTGCATTTCTCTGATGATTAGTGATGCTGAGCATCTTTTCATGTGTTTGTTGGCCATCTGTATGTCTTCTTTGGAGAAATGTCTATTTAGGTCTTCTGCCCATTTGTGGATTGGGTTATTTGCTTTTTTGGTATTAAGCTGCATGAGCTGCTTGTATATTTTGGAGGTTAATCCTTTGTCCATTGTTTCGTAGGCAACTATTTTTTCCCATTCTGAGGGTTGCCGTCTAGTCTTGTTTATGGTTTCTTTCTCTGTGCAAAAGCTTTTACATTTCATGAGGTCCCATTTGTTTATTCTTGATTTTATTTCCATGATTCTAGGAGGTGGGTCCAAAAGGATGTTGCTTTGATGGATGTCAAAGAGTGTTCTGCCTATGTTTTCCTCTAGGAGTTTGATAGTGTCTGGCTTTACATGTAGGTCTCTAATCCATTTGGAGTTTATTTTTGTGTATGGTGTTAGGAAGTGTTCTAATTTCATTCTTTTACATGTAGCTGCCAATTTTCCCAGCACCACTTATTGAAGAGGCTGTCTTTTTTCCATTGTATATTCGTGCCTCCTTTGTCAAAGATAAGGTGCCCATATGTGTTTGGGCTTCCTTCTGAGTTCCCTATTCTATTCCATTGATCGTCCTTTCTATTTTTGTGCCAGTACCATACTGTCTTGATCACTATGGCCTTGTAGTATAGTTTGAAGTCAGGAAGCCTGATTCCACCAGCTCCATTTTTCCTTCTCAAGATTGCTTTGGCTATTCGGGGTCTTTTGCATTTCCATACAAATCGTAAGGTTTCTTGTTCTAGTTCTGTGAAAAATGCCATTGGTAATTTGATCGGGATTGCATTGAATCTGTAAATTGCTTTGGGTAGTACAGTCATTTTCACGATGTTGATTCTTCCAATCCAGGAACATGGTATGTCCCTCCATCTGTCTGTGTCATCTTTGATTTCTTTCATCAGTGTCTTAAAGTTTTCTGCATTCAGATCTTTTGCCTCCTTAGGCAGGTTTATTCCTAGGTATTTTATTCTTTTTGTTGCAATGGTGAATGGGAGAGTTTCCTTAATTTCTCTTTCTGCATTTTTGTTGTTCGTGTATAGGAATGCAAGAGATTTCTGTGCATTAATTTTGTATCCTGCTACTTTACTGAACTCATCAATTAGTGCTAGCAGTCTTCTGGTAGAGTCTTTAGGGTTTTCTATATATAATATCATGTCATCTGCAAAGAGTGACAATTTTACTTCTTTTCCAATTTGGATTCCTTTTATTTCATTTTCTTCTCTGATTACTGTGGCTAAAACTTCCAAAACTATGTTGAATAATAGTGGTGAGAGTGGACACCCTTGTCTTGTTCCTGTTCTTAGAGGGAATGCTTTCAGTTTTTCCCCATTGAGAACGATGTTGGCTTTTGGTTTCTCATATACGGCTTTTATTATGTTGAGGTAATTTCCTTCTATGCCCATTTTCTGGAGAGCTTTTATCATAAATGGATGTTGAACTTTGTCAAAAGCTTTTTCTGCATCTATTGAGATGATCATCTGGTTTTTGTCCTTCAATTTGTTGATATGATGTATCACGTTGATTGATTTACATATATTGAAGAATCCTTGCATCCCAGGGATAAACCCCACTTGATCATGATGTATGATTTTTTTAATGTGCTGTTGGAGTCTGTTAGCTGGTATTTTGTTGAGGATTTTTGCATCTATATTCATCAGTGATATTGGTCTGTAATTTTCTTTTCTTGTGACATCTTTGTCTGGTTTTGGTATCAGGGTGATGGTGGCCTCGTAGAATGAGTTTGGGAATGTTCCTCCTTCTGCTATATTTTGGAAGAGTTTCAGAATGATGGGTGTTAGCTCTTCTTGAAATGGTTGATAGAATTCACCTGTGAAGCCATCTGGCCCTGGGCTTTTGTTTGTTGGGAGATTTTTAATCACAGTCTCAATTTCCGTACTTGTGATTGGTCTGTTCATAGTTTCTATTTCTTCCTGGTTCAGTCTTGGAAGATTGTATTTTTCTAAGAATTTATCCATTTCTTCCAGATTATCCAATTTATTGGCATATAGTTGCTTGTAGTAGTCTCTCATGATCTTTTGTATTTCTGTGGTGTCCGTTGTTACTTCTCCTTTTTCATTTCTAATTCTGTTGATTTGCATCTTCTCCCTTTTTTTCTTGGTGAGTCTGGCTAATGGTTTATCAATTTTGTTAATCTTCTCAAAGAACCAGCTTTTAGTTTTATTAATTTTTGCTATGGCTTCCTTCCTTTCTTTTTCATTTATTTCTGCTCTGATCTTTATGATTTCTTTCCTTCTGCTCACTTTGGGGTTTCTTTGTTCCTCTTTTTCTAATTGTTTTAGGTTTAAGGTTAGGTTGTTTATTCAATAATTTTCTTGTTTCTTAAGGTAGGACTGTATTGCTATAAACTTCCCTCTTAGAACTGCTTTTGCTGCATCCCATAGGTTTTGGGTTGTTGTGTTTTCATTGTCGTTTATTTCTAGATATTTTTTGATTTCCTCTTTGATTTCTTTAGTGATTCCTTGGTTGTTTAAGAGTGAATTGTTTAGCCTCCATGTGTTTGTATTTTTTGCGGTTTTTTTCCTGTAATTGATATCTAGTCTCATGGCATTGTGGTCTGAGAAGATGCTTGATATGATTTCAATTTTCTTGAATTTGCTGAGATTTGATTTGTGACCCAAGATGTGATCTATCCTGGAAAATGTTCCATGTGCACTTGAGAAGAAAGTGTATTCTGTCGTTTTTGGATGGAATGTCCTATAAATATCCATTAAGTCGAGATGGTCTAATGTGTCATTTAAAGCTTATATGTCCTTATTTATTTTCTGTTTGGATGATCTGTCCATTGATGTAAGTGGGGTGTTCAAGTCTCCCACTATTATTATTGTGTTACTGTTGATGTCCCCTTTTATGGCTGTTAGTATTTGCCTTATGTATTGAGGTGCTCCTATGTTGGGGGCATAGATATTTACCATTGTGATATGTTGTTCTTGAATGGATCCCTTGATGATTATGTAGTGTCCTTCCTTGTCTCTTTTAATAGCCTTTACTTTAAAGTCTAATTTGTCCGATATGACTATTGCTACTCCAGCTTTCTTTTGACTTCCATTTGCATGGAATATCTTTTTCCATCCCTTTACTTTCAGTCTATATGTGTCCCTTGGCCTGAAGTGGGTTTCTTATAGGAAGCATATAGAAGGGTCTTGTTTTTGTATCCATTCAGCCAGTCTGTGTCTTTTGGTTGGAACATTTAATCCATTTACATTTAATGTGATTATTGACATGTGTGTTTCTATTACCATTTTCTTAATTGTTTTAGGTTTGTATTTGTAGGTGTTTTCCTTTTCTTGTGTTTCCTACTTAGAGAAGTTCCTTAAGCACTTGTTGTAAGGCTGGTTTGGTGGTGCTGAATTCTCTTAACTTTGGCTTGTCTGTAAAGCTTTTGATTTCTCCACTGAATCTGAATGAGATTCTTGCTGGGTAGAGTATTCTTGGCTGTAGGTTTCTCTCTTTCAGGACTTTCAGTATATCCTGCCATTCCCTTCTGGCCTGCAGAGTTTCTGCAGGAAGATCAGCTTTATCCTTATGGGTTTTCCCTTATATGTTATTTGTTGCTTTTCACTTGCTGCTTTTAATATTTTTTCTTGCATTTAATTTTCATTAGTGTGAGTAATATGTGCCTTGGTGTCTTTCTCCTTGGGTTTATTCTGTATGGGACTCTCTGTGCTTCTTGGTCTTAATTATTTCTTTTCCATGTTGGGGAAGTTTTCCACTATAACCTCTTCAAATATTTTCTCAGACTCTTTCTTTGTTTCTTCTTCTTCTGGGATGCCTATGATTCAAATGTTGGTATTCTTAATGTTGTCACCAAAGTCTCTGAGACTGTCTTCCATTCTTTTAATTCACTTTTCTTTTTCCTGCTCTGTGGCATTTATTTCCCCCATTCTATCTTCCAACTCGCTTATTGGTTCTTCTGCTTCAGTTATTCTGCTGTTTATACCATCTAGAGTATTTTTAATTTCAGTTATTTTGTTGTCCATTACTGTTTGTTTGCTCTTTAGTTCTTCTGAGTCCTTATTAACTGTTTCTTGTATTTTCTGTATTTTGTTATTGAGATTTTGTATCATCTTTACTATCATTACTCTGAATTCTTTTCCAGGCAATTTTTCTATTTCTTCTTCATTTATTTGGTTTTGTGGGTTTTTTCCTGCTCCTTTGCTTCCATTGTGTTTCTTTGTTTTCTTATTTTGTCTAATTTATAGGATTTGCTGTCTCCTTTCCCTATGCTGCCTAGTAGTATTTCCTCTTGTTTCTGCCCTCTGCCCCCCGTGGTGGGGTTTGTCCAGTGTTTTGAGTAGGCTTCCTGTTGGGGGGCTCTGGTGTCTGCTTTCCAGTAAAGAGATTTTTATAAATGTTTTGTAAGCATGCCCCTGTGCAGAAGTGAGAAAAAATTATTTGAGTTTGATTTATTGTCCTTAATTATGAGGATCTCCTTGTTTTTACAATAAATGTGTGCTCAGTACATGTGGGAGAGAAGTAATTCTAACACAGTATCTCTAGATGTATGCAGTTCTGTTTATGATCTTCAGAATAAAAGACTGTCACAATTGGTTCTTCTTGACTTTCCTGCTGCGATTGGCACTATAATATAGTGGATAAGAGGAATGACTCTGAGCCTGAAAACTTGGGCTCAGACCCCATTTCTTTCACTTACCAGCTGTGCAACCTTAAGATAATTCTCAACCTCTCACAACCTTATTTTTCCCACTCCAAAATGAGAATGGTAATAATATAGTATTTACCTCATTGGTTGTATTGTGAGGTGAAATCAGTCAATATACCTAACTCACTTGGGACAGTGCCTGATAACCTGTTCAGTGCTACTTAAGTGTGATTTATCATTATTACCCATTTGATTCAGAGCAGTACAACTCTTAGTTCCCAGGCCTTAGTTTCTCATCTGTAAAACAACTCTTTGCAAGTTTGCATTTGCAGGAAAATGTTATAAAATTTCTATTCAAATAAGTGCTTCAATACTCATACAGTAATAAAATTATGATTAACCCTTAAAAGAGACTTCACAGTAGATCTAAGTTAATACATATGTGGAGACTTAGTTCCAATGTGTTTCCTAGAAACAAATTGAGAACACTGGCATGCAGAAGTATCATGGGGCTTTGAAGCCAAAAGAATTTTATTTGTATAATTTTTCTTTATGGTTTTCAATATTTTCAGCTTTCCAAATTTTCAGAGTTCTGCCACCATTTTTCCATTTATTCCAGCTTGAGCATTTGATAATCACTTTTGATCACTTCTCTTCTAGTCTGTCATTAAATTCTATTGCTTTTTCTGATGAAATGTCCATTTTCATCTTCTCCATTTTCAGTCTTACCGGTTTCATTCAGATTATCAATTCTTCATGTTTAGATTACAACAATCATATGTCTTCCAAACTGGGATGCTAATGAAAATGAAAGGAGAATGCTAAAAAAAATTTATTTATTTAAAATATGTATGTGTAGACAGAAAATTGGATTTGTCATTTTGGTGGATAATAATATGGCTTTATTTTAAAATGTATTTCAATTTTTCAAAAATCACTTATATGCTGGAACATGATATACCAAAAAAATAAGCATGAACTAATACTAGCTCAGACAAATCAGATGTTATAGACATTAGATAGGGAGGATAAATAGATAGATATCACAGAGGTCAGCTATAACTCAGATATACTATTTATATTATTAATATAGTCATATATCAGGCATAAGTCAAATAAAACATTTTATGTATATGTGTATATATGTATAGACAGGAAAGACAGAGATGGAGAATGAGAGAGCTATATATAACATGTATTAGATATGACCTTTTTAACATGACTGTCCTTCTTCCATACATCTATTATGTTAGAGTCAGACTATCTTTAATCAAGTAAATTTACGTATTTCTCTTGCTTTACCAAAAAAAATTTTAACTTAATGGATACATTTTTTTCCCTGTGTTAATTTAGCCTGATCCACTTGGCTTAAATTTGTCTGTTATCTTTTAGCACTCTACCTATTCCAGATTTTGTCTCACTATCCTGTAAATAAAACATTTTTCTGTCCATTCAGAATTGATATTATCATTAAACACAAATTATCCACTCGCTTCATTATTATTAAACACGAATTATCCACTGCTTTCTCCCACGTAAAATTGACTGGCCTCCCTCATTGTGTCTAAGCTGCCTTTTCACCACCATAAGGAAGATTTCTTCCTCTCTCTCCTGGCTTTTTATTTTGATACATTTAATATTTATATTATTTGATGTTATGTCAGCTCTGCCTTACTGACTAGATGACAAGTTTTTTGAAGGAAGAGATCATGGATTATATATTTTGTAGATTCCCCTCCCCTAGTGTTTATCCCACTGTTAGGCACAGGACATATGACTCATTTTTTTATTTATTAATTTTGTAATCCACAGTTACAACAGAAAGAACAAATGATGGTTGGAAGAATGCTGATCACACTTACCAAGTCTTTCTGAACATCTTCTGCATTCATGCATCCATGTTCATTTTAAGATTACATAGCATTTTATGCATATGTTAATAATTGTGTTTTGACATTTCTTTAATATTTATATGGTATATGCGATGCCTTCCATAGCGTACTATCAATAAAGTTTTAATATTTATATGCATAGAATTAATATATTCTTCTCAATATATCTCTTTGATAAATGTCTAACTAGCAAAGAAAAACTAATGTTTTCAAGTGTTCATATTGGTTCTGGGCCTTTTGAGTGAACTTGACTCATTCATGAAAAAAGTGAGTTATCCTTCTGCTTCTCATAGCTTCCTTTGCTTCTGTATATCAGCTCTTAATAGCTGCCTTGGGACTACATGAGCTATATGATAGTTTGGAAAAAAACACTTTGAATAGACATCAAAAGCCTATTGCCAACCCATTCTGGTACTTGCTCTCTGACTAAGTAAAAGAACATCTATATACCTGACCTAGTCTCGTGTTGCTTCCTGAAAGCCTCCAGGTCAGGGGAGAATGATTGGATGGTATCCTGAAGGCCATTTGGGTAATTGGAAGTCTATTCTCTCCTGACTGTATTTGCTGTATGACCTGGTAGTCAGATCAAAAATGGGTAGAAAAGAAACATACACACACACCTTTTAAAAAAATTTGGTTATCATTAGCCTTCTGGAAAAGGTGTTATTCTCAGAAATTGCCTGATTGACACCAAACACCATTACTGATACAGTCAATTTACAGATCTTGCAAGAGAATATTGTCACCTATTTGGCCTCTTATTGAAGATGTGATTACATAAAGAAGAATATTACAACCATGGAAATCTTTTGGAAAGAAAATAACCCCCATCAACTAGAGTTACACACTTAGCTGTATACCACAGTTAATCACCAAGCACTGTCAGCAATTCTGGAAAACCCCACTCATTAACAACCCACTTCCATAGTCCCAAAGAAGTATCCTGTTTTATATACTGAGTTCTCAAACCAAGAAACACAGAAACTTCCCTCATAATCTAAATATGCCTGCATGGAGAATCTGGTGCTTTCAAACTGACTTTACAAAAATAGATAACAACTTGTGGTAAGGATTCATCAGACCTTCTACTTCCTGGCCAGAGAGCTGGTAAGAAACAAAAATGTAGCACTTCATCTCGCCAAGAGTGCTGCCATCCGAATACAGTCACTCTAGGTGACCACTGACTACTTTTGCTAATCCTTTTTTTCCTGGTCCATCTCTGACTTTAACAAGGATAAATTTTTTGCCCCAGTCATAAGATTCCTCCAGAGAAATGTTTCTAAATATACAGATACCTTTAAAAGAAAAAATTCACAGACCTCCATTTTGAAAACCAAATTATTTTGAATGACAGTAATTTTATATGAACAAGTACAATGGTAGGAATAAGTTTCTATGCATGTGACCATTATACAACTATAAATCAAAACTTATTCACAATGATACAATACAAACTACAAACTAATAAATTAATAATACTCATTCATTGATTTATTTGATGGCACATTTTTTTGCTAAAAGGGAAAAATTCCTATAATATGATTTTAGGTGTGGGCTACTATAGGACAGGTTAGGAATGAGATAGGAATAGATTAGAAAAGCCTGTGATACTTTATGTTGTATGTAATTCTTTGACTGCTCTTTTTCTATTTGAATGTTGGACAGTCTTTGCTGGAATGAATCTGAGAAGCATTGATATAAAATGTGTCTAGAGACACAGCAGGATGAGGTTTCTAGTTTTCCATCACATCTTAATGCTATTAAATAGATCCAAATGGCCAGTGCAAATGTAATGAGAGAAGGCATAAAATCCTGGAACTTTGTTCTAGAATCTGCCCAGGTTGAACATGCCAATTCAGTAACTCTTGCCTTCAAATGTTTAAGCTCTCTGAATACTGTTTGGCTGAGTACTGTTACTCCCAAAACTTTTTTTCAACCTCCTTGTTTGATGACCTGTTTTGGTTAGGTATCTTTCTCCTATTTAAACTTGATAAATTCTAACTCTACTCATATAACTGAGGGTAAGAAGTGTCTAAGACATTCTGTACATGAGCTTCAAAGGAGAGAGATTTTGAGAATCAAATATAAAGGGGAGGTTGTGACAACTTTCATTTTACCTGATAATTATTAAAATATCTTTCCTCAGTTATTTTTATTTTCTAGTTAGTTTTCAGAAGACATATCATAGTGGTTAGGAACATTGGTTTTATCGACAGAAAGATGTGGTTTAAGTTCCAGTTTTTCTATTTGCAGATTCCCTCTGTGGCCTTGAAAAAAATTACACAACTCTCAGCCTCAGGTTCCTCATTTGCTATATGTGAAGAGTAATAGCTCTTAAAATTTTTGTGAAGATTGTAATGACATATTGACTCAGTGTTTAGCACAAATAAGAGCTCAAAGTTATTAATATTTGAATTTTTCACAATGGTGGTATCATCTGTTATCCAGTATCAGAGGTAAAAGTAAGTAGAGGTTTAAAGCAGAAAAAAATAATCAGGGGTATCATTTGTATAAACTTTATTAGTAATAATCTTTAGTACAATTAAAGTATGTAACTTTGATTTGAAGTTATCTTCATTTAATATACTTAATACTACGATTACCTGAAATAACATAAAGCGCTTGTAAAATTCAAACATAATTATAAAATACCAATACGTGTTTTATGTCTTTGGGTCTTATTTCTAATCAGAGGACTTGCAAACCTGTGTTTGCAGTTTTATCTTATGACTTGAGGTATAGATCTGTTGTATTTCCAAATTTTGGTTCAGTTCAACAAATATTGAGTGCCTCCTATAGGAAAGGATTTGTCATGCAGACTGGGAGTCTAATAATAATAAATAAGAGGGTAATTTTGTCTTTTACAGGCATGCCTGGGAAATAGGGGCATACATAGCTAAAGGGAGGACAGAGTCATGATGTTGTACTTCCACTGAAGGATGTCAAAATTAAAATTTTCTGTCTTCTCAAAACCTGGGTTCTATCTTCTATCTAACATATTGGACTTGCTTGCTAATCCATAGGTATAGTTCACATTCCATCTTCATTCAGGGAATTTTCTAAGTAAAGCCACATTGAAAAAAAGCCATGATAAAATTACAAATTTTGAAACTATTGACTATATTTTATGCTATAATTAAATTTCATAATACATTAGAAAATATTCCATCTTCTAAGTCAACCAGTCTAGAAATATTAGAATTACCTTCTCTCCAACTGTCTCCCTACACACATTCACTCTGGTGCTTAATTTTAGCCATTCCCACTATAACTGCTTCAGTTAGGATTATAATATATTCTCCTCTATTGCAAGTCTCCTACTGGATTCAGCTGACACATGCCTGGTTGAGTTTGTTTCAGGTATAAAGATAGATCAGAATTTGTCTCTTTCATCCGTCTATATGTTCAGTCATTTATTAATGTCTACAGCATAAAAACCAAATATATTAGTATTCAAGGACCTGCTTAATTTTGTCTAAATCTGCTTTTCCAGCCTTGCATCCCACTATACTCTTCACACACTCCACTCTTCAGATAGCTTGGAGTTTGTGAAGTACCTCAGCAAACCAGGAATATTCTGACCCTGTGCTTTCCTTCACCTATATTTCCTCTACTTCCTCTGCTTATTGAAATTTCATTCTTCCTTGAAAGCTGATCAAGGGACTAAATAAGCATTACTTTTCACCTTTTACTAAAATCTTGTAGGGTTTTCAATGTTGCCGATATGAAGAAAAGTATTTCTGATGTATTATAAGGTATAATTATCTTAGTATAAGTTTACATAATAAGAGTCTCATAATTTATAATTTGACTATGGCTTTCTTCCTTTGTGGCTTTATTTAGAAAATCCCTGAATGAAGATCATTTTGTGAACTCTGTCCATGGATTGGGCAGTATCTAGGCAAGGAAATCCAACCCAATAAATATCTACCTAATATTCTCTTCTTTCTTTTTAATCTGTGGGGGCTTCCTTGTCTGCGCAAGTTTTCTCACAGTGTCTTTCCCTATGACCTTTCAGTTTCAAATGCCCTGGCAGCCTACCTTTTACATTTCAACCTCAGCTAAGTGGCCCAGTACACACAGAAAAGAAAAAAAAAAAGTTCCATAGTACTTGTTTTCCCATTTCCTGTCCTCTTTCCTATATGGCATGTCAGTTTCTGTCCTTTTAACATCAGTTCTACCTAGTGAATGGAGATACATGCTTTCCCTGTAGTACAAATTTACTATCTGTAAACAGTAAATTTACAGGTGACAGGTTTATTCTCTATTCCTAATCAGAAATAGATTCCAATCACTAGCCTTTCTTTATGACCCCATAACACTGGGGTCCCTCTAAAAATATTTTTATTATATAATATTATTTTCTAATATTTATTATATACTATATTTTATTAGATAATTTGAGCATTATAATTGCAGACAACTTGCAAAACATACAAAAGTAGAAGAAAAAATCAGCTATATTTGCATTACACAGAGACACTCAACATTAATATTCTAGCATATTTCCTTTTACTATTTCTTTGCTATTTTTGTTTTCTAACTCATCATGAAGTAAATAAAACACTGGAAAAGTAGCTTCTGGAGTCTCCCCAGCAGTATAGAATAGGCTTAGAACAAAACAATCTATTTTGTAGAGTTGTAGACTCTAAGCTCCCTACCTGATAAGAACATCTCTCCAATGATCATCTTTCCCACTGATTACATACCTCTCAGCTTTTTGTGTGTGTTTATATATGTATATGTGTGTATGTATGGGCTTAATTTTGGTGTGTTGACACAAAAAGATAAACCATCATATTTTATTGATTCTGAAGTGCATATTTTTCCATGTTTTAACATGGTTCAAATCATGATGAAACTTGTAATTTATTGTATATAATAGTGTAATTGTGTTTTTTCTTTATAAGCAGTGCATAAAATAATGTTGCATCTTAAAATCAATGCCACCTTTGATTCTATGTAAATTATATTTTGTAGAACATTTACATAATGAGCAATTACTTCCACTTCTGTGGGTATGAAGAGAAAATAAAAGCAATGAATGGTAAATAAATACAATGCAGTAAGGTGTAAGTTTGTTAAAATTTTTAGGCACTTTTTGTTAAATTATTTAGGCACTTTTAAACACTATTGTAAAAGTATAAATTTATTCAAACTTTTAGTGGAAAATTCAATAGCATCTACCAAATTATAAATTGAATATAGCTTTTGCACAATTCTAATTTTAGAAATATCTCCTCTAGAAATATCTGAACCAGTATATAAGGATGTTCATGAGCCACTGTCTGGAGTTGAAAAAATAAATGGAAGTAATCTATGTATACTCAAGAAATGGATTAAATATACTATAGTCAATTAAAAAAATTAAATACCATGCACACATTAAAAAAATGAGGTATACAAATGAAGAAGTGTGGAAACAGCCACAAAATATTATCAAATATAATAATGAGACAGAGCAATATACTTATATGTGTTTGCACATGTAAACAATTTGGAGGAAGATGTTCCCAAACCACTGGTGGTGGTTTAAAAGACAAGAGTCAATTATGGAGAACTTTTATTTTCTATTTGTCATACTTTTATATTATTTCAACACTTTACAATGACAAAGTGTAATTAGAAAATAAAAATCTTTGTATTTTTCTTCACTCTACAATTATGGGAAGAAAGAATTTGTTGTTCAAAGGAAAGATTTGTTATTCAATTCCCTAAAACAATCTCAGAAGACAAAAAATAATATTCAACAAGTGATGAGGTGGTTCCTAAAATCTAAGTCAGTTGGTAAAATAAAAGCCTAAATATAGGCATGTAAAATGGATCAGTAAGAGAGACACCACAATAAAGATTCAGAGTGAGTACAAAATTCAGAGTTTACTGTGTAAGTTTCAAAGCAATTGCATGAGCCATTTTACATGTAAAGCTGGCTCTGGAGCATCACCTTATAGTTTAGCAGTCATACTACATCATGGCAGTTCCTGGCAGAATATAAGTGGATCCTGAATTCTGAAAGCTATCATAGACCCTCTAAATGGAAGCTATCCAGCTTGTTATTAATGGCGAGATCAAGACAGAATGCATTTGGTTATTAAATTCCTTTGGAAATGAACAGAAGTCAGGTTAGTGTCTTTTTATTCGATCTTAAATTTCTGTGAATAATTATAATCTAGACCAAAATATTACATTGTGCAACTACTTCAAAACCTTTATATTTTCTTTCATTGTAGATATCAAAGTCTGGATTTTGAATAGGTGAGTGCCTATGTTTATCTAGAATAAATACGTTAATTGAAAACAGTCAAGCTTATCTCCTCACAGGGGGCAAAAAAATTTCAGTTTCCTCACCTTTGGAGATTGAATCAGATGATAGTTAAGGATGCAAAAAATGTGGAGCTAAAATGTCCTTGAGAAACTATCTGCTTCATTATTTTAATTCTGTTGTTTATGCTAGAGTAACCCAATGATAGTCTTAACTGCTTAGAGTTCAAATGATTTTAGGATAGATTAGTTTATGTAGTGGGTATAATTCATGTTTCTGAGGAGTCATGGCCTTATAAAGACTCCCCAACTGATGATAATTTATTGCATTATTAAATACATAATTTTTTAATTTAAAATACAACATTCTTAGTGATTAATCTCAAGCTTTAACCCCGTAATCAAAATATTCTTATTTCTCTATATCAACATGGGTCAAATGTGAGTTGTGTTTGATGATCTGTGTAGGTAGTGATTAAAACAGGACAAACAAATTAGATAGACAAACAACTGTCATCGAGTCAGTCATGGACAGAAACTTTCTGAGTAGGAGCTACTGTCTGGTAAAGAAAAATTCAAGTCTGCACGCCAAATCCTAGGCTGCCAGAAAGCAGTATTCCACACATCCTCTGATTCAGAAGTCACAAAGGGTTTCAGGTAGAGGCAATCTGATGCCTGGGACAATTTAATCGGTAGTAAAACTCTGATGGATCTGTGCTGTCAACTCTGTTTGCTTTCAAACGAATCCCCTGCCTTCTTCTTGCTCTTTCCTTTAGCTTCTGAGTAGATTTGAACAGTGTTTCAAACTGTTGGAAGACTGGGTCGCCAAAGGAAGACAGAAGCTACAGTACATCTCTCCACCAAAACTGTGGTGCGTGGTCCATGGTTTCCTGTTCCACTGGAGAGACCATTTTGGTTCTAGCTTTCATCTGATGTTCCAGGCTCCTGGCCTATGATAACGGAGGCACATCCCTTGTTACTTTTAACCTAGGGGCTGCAGGCCCAGATATACCTAGCCAGCTTGCGCTTATGTTGAAATGGCATTGGTTTTGTTGGGTTGTGTGTTAGGCAAAAGAAGGAAGATTTTGCTCCCTGTCATCAGAAACCTCTGTCCTGGAATAAGGACCTTTAGGTAGGGCATTGCTATTAAGACATGATAATTAACATTTGTAAAGAAGTGTACAACTTACAAGTACATTCATATTATTATTTTTAACTTGCTGTGGGCTAATACATCTTGTGCACAAAATGCTGAAGTGAAATTGATGTATAAATCATATGCTTACACATCTACTATGAAGCATCTGTGGGTGCTTTCTGAGGATAGTTTTTAAAAGAATAGCAATTTCCTCTGTTTTCTCTATTTCTCAAATCAGGCTAATTGCTTGTGGAGTATTTCATTTGTTTCTGAACATAAGTGATGACTTTGGATGACTCACAGAATTAGAAGTGGTGGCAACTGATAACCATCTCATATTCTTGGCTGTGGATTGATGAGAATCCACAGCACACCTATTGGAAAAGCTTGAACAATATTGGGCTCAGTTACAACGTTCCTCCCCTTGGTTGTTAGAAAATTCCTCTTACATGAGCCATTGTTGCGGCAAAAAGACCTCAACATTTTCTAGAAAATTAAGCACGTGTTCTCACCAAGTACTTTTTAATTTTGATTTGTGATGGCAATAATCATGCACTATAACCTCCAAATGGGGTGAGGCCAAATGTAAATTAGACTACATGATTTTGAATGATGTTTTAGTTTTACAGATCCTCGGAGTTTCTTTTAAAATCAGTATCTATACACCTAGTCAAAGACTAAATAATACAAAAAATTTTAATGTGATTTCAGTTCTTGAATTGTGACACAAAATGTCACCTTTCTAAAGTGTTTTATCATAAATTCTTCCCATAGTATCCCCATTCCTTCTCTTATATTTTCCAAAATTTCTCTTTTACATGAGACATTATATCAGGACACTCTAATATTTAAACACCTAGAAAGCAGGAGTTTATAAAATTGTGTTTATCAATTGAAGATCTTTTTCATTTTTTTCTCAAATTGTTTTATTTCTTGTTTAGTCTATTCACCTGGGGTTCACTTGCCAACAGACAACTTTTTTTGCTTTTTGCACAATTTGCCTTCATTGCTACTGGATTCCTCAAAGTTCTATTTTCTACCAGCGATGTACATTTAGCAAATCCTACATTTGCTGTACCACATCTTACAATTTGGCAAAGCCACCAAACTCTCTTTTATTGATTCCTGACCATCCACCAACTTACCAGCAGTATTGGTTTACTAATAATATCAAGCAATTTAGCTCTGCTACTAAAGAGTACCATCTTCCCCTCACTGACAGGAATTCCAGAAGGAGCTAAAAACTATCATTGGGCCAAAAATGTTTTTCTGCTTTGCCTTAAGGAAATGAGTGATCCTTTCATTACTCTAGTTGCATGTTTGTTTGTTTGTTTTTTAACCTTCTGTTTTTGAAAGTGGTTGGTTTAAAGCCTGTTTGTCTGACTTAAACCTGTAAATGTTTGATCTTACCTGCCTTTAGCAATATCCCTTCCTTTGCAAAAATATCTAACTCATCTAGAACTGATGGTTCAGTTCACAAGAAAACTTTATTACTAAGCCAGATCATCTCTTCTGGGCTCCTATTCCAAAGCTTAAGGTTAGAATTTACTATACTGGTTCCCTGCACTTTAAATTGTGATATGTTACACCATTCAGAACTTTAGTCAGGGAAGGAATTCTTTCTCAGCTTCAGTTTGTGTCAAACAATGAATAAGGGTTTTGCTCCACAGGACTTTTTTTGGAAAGTTGAATACTCGTGAGCAAATGATACGTAAGCAATGATAATTTTTAAAAAATTCATATGGGTAATAAATTTTCACAAATTAAATTGTTGAATAGTGGTTGTTTGTATTATGTACGACTAGTTTTGTCATATAAAGAGTAATCCCACCACTTTCCTAACAGATGTACCTACTTTTACATTTATTGGAGAAAGGTCTCAGTATAGTGGACACTTAGAGATGGGTTAAGCATTTTCTTGAAATTGAAATACATGAATTTTATGTTACTTTAATTCATTCAGATTACTGTTTTACATAAACATGCCACAAGACTAATCTACAAACAATAAATATGAAAGTTTCAGATTCACTATCATATGTGGCTTACCATGTTTGCTTGATGTTTTTAGAATTTTATGGCCCCTCCTGGTGTTTGACCCCAGCAGACAGAGGATTATGTCAAGCCAATGAAAGCAGATTCTACTACAATTCAATCATTGGGAGATGCCGCCCATTTAAGTACAGTGGATGTGGAGGGAATGAAAACAATTTTACCTCTAAAAGAGCATGTCTTAAGACTTGTAAAAAAGGTACAGAGGACATTCTTCCTATTTATTCACTAGTGTTTAAGATAATAATTATATTGAAATTATGAATGAATTTTAACCTATGAAAGTATGAAATGAGTTCTATTTATGACAAGAAACAGTATTATGATTTAACTAAGTGTCCCCTTTTCAACTATATTTTGATAATATTGCCAGATATGTTAACTGCAATTCCTTTTAATGTCTTCATAGAAAAAAATCAATTTTAAACAAAACATTTTATTCTTTTAATATTTACATACTAAGCTTTCATTTTAAAGTATTATACCAAAATATCTTTAAGCTTTCTAATGCAAAAATCTTTAATGTATTTATTTTCTTCTGAAAATAAAAATGATGCATATTTATAGTATTAATATGTAAATAAAAATCATCTACATAATGCCACTAACCATATATAGCCACATGTCCACTTTAATAAAATGAGCATTATTTTCTAACTGAAAACGAATAATAAAAATCAATAATGTTTACCCATTTATGCAAAGTGACATCCTTACAAACAGGTTGTTCTACACAAAGACACAGACAAATTAAAGACTTTTAAACCAATTACTTTTTTTGGTTTTAAACATTAAAAGATAATTTGAAGAAATTTTAGATTAAATGTTTTATTATGTTACTTTATTATGCATAAATTTATCTTCCTTTTGTAGGCTTCATCCAAAGGATATCAAAAGGAGGATTAATTAAAACCAAAAGAAAAAGAAAGAAGCAGCCAGTGAAAATAGTATATGAAGAAATTTTTGTCAAAAAGATATAAATTTGTTACATTACAACATTATATTTACTAAATATTTTGGATAAAACTTTTCATTATGATTCCTATTTTTTCTTTCCTGAAATCTTTTTAATGAATTTTTCATGAATTTTCTATGCATATATTACCTGCTATTAATACATTTGCATCCGAGTTCCTTTTCTAATCTAGTCAAATTTCTTATTCTATGGCTATAACTTATTGTCTACTATGAATTTATTATTCTCTTGATCCCTTTCTAACCATCTGCCATTTAACTACAATTTATCATACTACTGGCCACATCAAATCAGTCCATTTTACCATTTGGTGATCATCTTATTTGAGACTATGTTGTCACTTATTTGTTTTGATCATGTATACAATTATATTCTTTATAGCCTATGTCCAGATTGAGAAATATAACTGTTAAAGATCAGGTGGTTTTGGGGTCTTACATCTAAAATGGTGGCAAGCATCTTCTTCTGATAAAGATCACTCAATAGGGCATTTGGAAAGAGCTGGTAATAACAGAATTCTATCATGTGATTCCCTCCCTAAACATACTTTTTCTCCTTTTGTATTAACCAGTACCTCAAACAGTCAAGCCAAACCATATTTGAACAAAGAGAGTCAACTCTAGGTCATGTGCCTGCCTGATTTTGATTGATGTAACTTTTATTTGCTTATGGCTCATCATATCAGTAAAGATGGTTGAATAGTTGTGTGTTAAATACAGATCATGGTAAGAAAAATCTTGGTGGGAAAGGGAAGTTTTTAATGGCAATCAAAAGGAATTTGTTTATGTAGTTCCTGATTTTATTGTTTGACAAAATTTTCTCTTACCAAAAATAGCAAGAATATTTAAAACTCCTGAAACCTATTCATTTATAATTAGGCTTTGCACACAATGCAACCAGTAATTCATGCTTTTAAAAAGTCATGTTATTTCTGTAGAAAAGGAAGAGAAAAGTATCAACAAGGCAGATTCTATTAGAAAACATATGTCTTATTCAGCCTCAGGCTTTTAACTAACATTTCTCTGGACTTAATTCACTTTATCTAGATGCATACTTTTCTCTGCTGAGTCATGTACAGTCTGACATCTCAGCAGCCTTCTAGATATTTCAGATTCTGTAGTGTTCACTTCAAATTTCATATTTAAATTTGAACTTGTCATCTAGAAACAACTAACCACTTTATCCATTTAGTTTATCTTAATTACTTAATTACTTCTCTCTAGCTATAGTGTCATAATTCTGCCTGTTCCTCAGGCTTGAAAGTTTGAACCCAATTTTGCTTCCTTTTTCATAAAGTTCCCCTAACTCCCGGGCTTTTTACTTCTGCTTTATTCTTCACATCATTATTGATTTAATTCTTAAGAATTCGTATATTTCTCCACCACTCAAAATCTGTCAGTGACTCACTAATTGGTACTTAACCCCACCCCATCCCCCCAATTTGACTTTGATATATGTATATATATTTTTGGACTTAACTACACTACTCTTTCATGACTATTTCAGTTTAGTTAAAATGGTATTCACTGATCACTGAATATATGTTTACTTAGTTTACTCGTGCTGATTTCCTATTTAAAAATATGATCCCCTCCAGACCATGCATGTGGAGTCAGGGTCCAGCTGATGTGAACTATAAAATCACTGTATTCTGAGGCATAATTTGAAAAGTTCTAACATAAACCCTATGGCATAAAAATTATATCATTACATAATATTGTCAATTTGTTCAATTAAGAAAATTTTTATATCTTGATTTGAAATATGCAGTACGTAAGTAACTGACTTAAATTGAGTCTCTGCTGTGGAATTTGAAACTTTTGGAAATCAAAATCTCTTGTGAAATATGTCTGTTGTCTTTTATACATGGATAGCAATAGCTTTAAATAAAGGGTAAAGTCTCCTTAGGTCAAGTTGCAAGGATATGTAAACAGCACATTGGTGAGATGACTATTTTCCCCAACAACTATTCATGGCTTCATTACTTAGTCAGGAAAGACACACACTGAGAGATGGTTTGCAATGTTTAATGCATGTGAATTTTATGTTTACAGTGTTTTTAAATAAGACTGTCTCTGGTGGTATTGTTTTCCCTTATTTTGCATAATCAAATTCATCTAACTGTGAATTTTAAATAGAATTACATTATACAGCATATAATGCTTATTTACTTTGTTATTCTCTGTTCAAAATTAACAGGTTATGCTGAAAATTGCTCAAATGATTTTATTTTTTATGGTATAAGAAATAAAATATATTACCCTGAATAATAAAGTATGACTGTTATGAGTTTTTTATACTTCAAAAAATAAAAATTAATGCTCTTCAGTTATTGCAAAGATAAAGAGGTCTAAGACAAAAAAATTATTCCACAATCTCCACTCTACTTACCTCCTTTAACTGGAATTTGCTAATAATCTTTTCAATTATAAAAGGGCATCCATGTATTATGATTTCTTATTCAGCAAACAATTTAGTGTGTTATGCCTTATAATCCATATATTCTACATTCACTCCATTCCATATGTATTTATACCAATCATCTCATGTAACTGTATAAATATGATAATATATTTAAATATATATCATATGACAATACATTATATAAATGACATCCAATCTTGACTATCAAAAGTGGCCTGTCCAATTTTTATACCAGAAGAAAGAAGAAAATGACATTAAAAGTAACAAACTATTTAGGGGACTTTCTGATTTTTTCACTAGCTGTTCCTGCTTTTGTCTGTTTTTTATGAAACTAGCATTAGTATTTTTACTTTTTCCAATTTTTGACTTTTAGTTCTTTCTCAAGGACTTGAACATGGACACATCTTAGTTGCCTTCCCTGCATTCTGCTTTGCAGAACAGGAAACCTTGATCTTGTCAGCCCCTCAGGCCGAACCTCTGAACTACTCTAACCGCAAAGCTAGAATTATTCAGACCACTTTTAAAGGGAGTGATAATACATGATAATTAATCTTACCAAAGAGAGAGAGGTGCACAGGCATTTAATCATATAATGTAACAATAAATAAAATAGAGCTTTAGGACAATGGATACAATCTCCTCATCAATTTGTTTACAAATGAGAAAAATTCTAGCTCACACAGTCTGAAACAAAACAGGGATTCTTTTTTATCATGCAATTGAAAAAAATCAAAGATATTTGACTTCAGTATGGATGGATTCGGGGCCTCATATTGTCATCGAAATTCGGTCTATCATCTCTGATTCTGCTGCCCAACACTTTTTGCGATTATTTTTTAATCTCACAGGCTTTCAAGATGACTTCCAGAATTTAAGTCCCATAACCTCTCAGAGTAAAAAGTTTGGGCTTTCTTACCTCAAAGAATTGAAATAAAGTCCTGGCCTCAGGCATGATCCATGAAAGAAATAATTGATAAGATAGACTTCATTAAAATTAAAAGCTTCCGCTCTGCAAAAGACAATATTAAGAGCTTAGAAGACAAGTTATAGACTGGGAGAAAATATTTGTAAAAGACACATTGGATAAAGGACTGTTATCCAAAATATACGAAGAACTCTTAAATCTCAACAATAAGAAAACAACCCTATTATAAAAGGGTCAAAGACCTTAACAGACACCTCAAAGAAGATATACAGATGGCAAACAAGCTTATGAAAAGATGCTCCACATCATATGTCATCATGGAAATGCAAATTAAAACAACAATGAACTATTACTACACACCTATTAGGATGGTTAAAATAATGTACACTGACATCACCAAAAGCTGGAAAAGATATGGTAAAGCAAAAGCAACTCTTTCATTGCTGGTAGGAATGCAAAACAGTACAGCTACTTTGGAAGACAGTTTGGCAATATCTTTCAAAACTAAACATCCTTTTACTAAACCATCCAACAATCATGCTCCTTGGTATCCCCAAAGGAGTTGAAAATGTATGTTCACACAAAAACTTGCACAGAGATATTTATAGCAATTTTATTCATAATTGCCAAAACTTGGAAGCAACCAAGATGTCCTTCAGTAGATGAACTGATAAACTGTGTTACAGTTAGACAATGTGATATTATTCAGCACCAAAAAGAAATGAACTACTACGCCATGGAAAGACATGGAGGAACCTTAATGCATATTACTAAGTGAAAAAAGCCAATCTGAAAAACCTACATATTGTATGATTCCAAATATATCTCATTTGCCTAGAACAGGCAAGCTATGGAGACAGCAAAAATATCAAATATCATGCCCCAGGGGTTGGGGCATGGGGGAAGAAGGGATGAATAGACAGAGCACAGAGGATTTGGGGGGCAGTGAAAATACTCAGTATGATACCATAATGATGGATACGTGTCATTATATATTTGTCCAAACTTACTGAATATACAACAAGAGTGAACCATAATGTAAACTATGGACCTTGGGTGATCATGTATCAGTGTAGGTTTATCAACTGTAACAAATGTACCATTCTGGTCAGGGATAGTGATAATGGGAGAGGCCATGCATATGTTATGGTAAAGGAGATATGGGAAAACTCTGTACCTTTCCTTCAATTTTGCTGTGAACATAAAACTGCTATAATGATTATAGTAGTGGTGGTAGTGGTAGTAGTAGTAGTAGTGGTAGTGGTAGTGGTAGTAGTAGTGATAATAATAATAACAAAATCTTAAGAACAAATCCAGGCCTCACTCTCTTTGACCCAAATGTCTTATGGCCAACCTTGAGCCAAATACCATGTTTAGAGAAACGTGACTTTCTGATTGACCAGGTTGGATTCACACATTTACTCCCAAATATCTGGTTGGTATCAGCGCTATCTGAAATTTGTGATCTGACTGGCAGGGTGGGGACTTGAGTGAGGCAAGTGACAATTGCCTCAGGCACAAAATTTGAAGGGATGTAAAAAAAATCTCAGTAACTGAGATAAATATATTGTAATGTAGTATTTTTTAAATCAAAAATAAAGCAGATATCCATGATGAAAATATAAAAATTTTTTAAATACAGGATCAGTAACTGTCATATTGTTATTTGAGGCAAAAGAAAAAACCAATAATACTGATGATTTACAAGAAATATAAAGATGGTTCAAATGCAATTGTTGTTTCATGTAATGAAAAATATTAACAAAAAGTATAAGCCAAATTATCATTTTCAATAGATAAAAAATCATTTGATTAAATTCTATACTTGTTTTATGATTAAAAACTTTTAGCAAAGAGAATAGACCTTCCTTAATCTGGTAAAGGATATCTACCAAAAAACATAACATAATACTTAGTGGTAAAATTTTAAACATCCTTGTTAAATTCAGGAACTGGAGCAAGATGCTCTCTATTACCATTACTTTTAACACATCCAGGCAGTCTTAGTTTTACAGTCAAAGCAAAAAGACAAGAAACAGAAATCAGGTATAAATAGTGCAATGATATTACAGTTATTATTATATAATATGCTTGTCTGAATTGAAAATCCAAGAGAATCTGAAACAACAGAACGCTGGAGTTCAGCAAAATTACTTACGCAGTTTCAACTTAGGAAACCGATAGTATTTCTGTAGGCTAAATAGGAAAATAGCAATAAAATTAAAAATAAATCTAAAACAAGAAAAATAGAAAATATTTACTAGTGACAGTAGAACAAAAACCCTAATATACCTAACAGTAAATCCCACAAAAGAAGTGTAAACGATTTTTAGAGGAAAACCCCACAGAAAAATTCAATATGTTAAGGGACATAAAAAGAGCTAAATACCTTTCCATTTATTGTAACCCTTATAATTAGTATTTGCAGAGAAAGAACACAATAAGAACTCGAGATTATGAAGAAAAAACACTAAAATACACTAAACTTTTTAAATTAAAAAACTAGATAGAAAAGTGATGAAAATATCTAAACTATGGAAAGAAACAGCCATAGAAAAGGAAGCTGGGTTAGAAAAAAAGAGCAAGAAAATTAGGAATTCAATTCAAGTAACAGAATTGAAGAGATAAAATTGAGGGGAGGGAAATTTTATAGAACTAATATCATGTTTCCTTTATTGAAATGGGGTATTGTATTCAACAAAGGAAAACCTACCCAGCACACTCCCCACCCACACACAAAAAAGATTTCGAAAACTAGAAATGAAGAGAAAATTCTAATGGATGGGGGAAATATGTGGAGGAATAGGTCACATACGGAGAAGTAGAAATAAAAAAGGAATTGTGCATCACAATGGAAAGAATGGAAGGGAGCCAGAATAAAGTTGGATGTGGAAGTTTGAGGGATGAGGAACAGCTGTTTACTTGTTATACACCTTTAGTGCAAATTGATCTTTCAATTATGTGCCTGGAGTGCATGGCTGGAAAATAGACAATAATTAAAATAAATATAAAGTTGTTTAAGGCTTTCACTTTCCATCAGAGGCTGTGGGGAAAAGTTCTGAAGTGTGAACTAAGATGCACTGTTTCTTGTAGGAATGCTGACACTACCTGGTGGATGAATTTGTCATCTAATTTTGTTTACCCCACATTTACTCATATTTAGAAAGAGTGTTTTGGACTTGACTGCTTATAAGAATTCTTACAGTTTGGCATTTTAGAATTTTATGAAAATGCTTCCTATTTAAAAGCCTCCAACACCAATATATGGCAAGACAAAAAAAAAAAAAAAAAAAGTGAAGATGTTCTGTGATTTAAAAAAAAGTCATCATTGGCCAGGCTCTTCTCTTGGTAATAACCACATTCCTTGTAGATTAAGGAAGTTATTTTCAGTGGTCTGCTATTGCTCCAAAACTAGCCTATGTGGATGCAGCTTGCCTCATCCAAACTGACTACACCTGTAACAGATTTCCCTTTTTAGTGCCTGATTAGCCCATAAACAACAGAAGTTTTTTTTATGGGAAGCTTCCAAGTTACTACTTTATAATGGGGGGGCCCACTCATTTTGGAAGATTCTGAATGCCTTAACATTTGGGGTTTGCTTATGATTTAAAAATTTTCTGAACCATCAACTTTTTTTCCATCAAGATTGTATACATTCTAGAGAAAATAGTGCATGTACTTATGATTTGATAATAAATATGGCATTTTAAGCTCATAAAAAGTTTTGAAACAATTTTGAAAGTATTTAATCTTTTTTGTAATAATTCTTAAAAGAGCTGGCAAAATTTAGTGATGCTTAAATTATTTCTAGTACCAAAATATTTTATTTCAATCTACAATTTATTCTAACCAATAAGTTTTAAGCAAATTCAACTGAACCAAAATTAAGCCATTTCTGTCAACATTACTGATAATTTGCTCTTTTGCACTTATCATGAGATTATATCAGCTAAGGTCAGTTATGAATCTGAATGTCTTTGGGGTTTTAATCCATATTTAAACTGTATTTTCATAAAAGGTGTAATTCCAATTTACTGACCTCTCTTTTTTTAAGCTGCAGGTGCTCTCAAGTCAGAAGCCAGAGGAAATTATTCAATACTTCCTTCTTAGTCAATTTTTGGAATCAGAAAGAAAGAATTTTGACTTTCAAAAGTCAATTTTTTTTAACATATTCCCCATTCTCAACAGAATGTTCTACAAAATTTGTAAATGACTCTAGGGAGATTTCAAGAGTTTCAAAATGTGAACAGCTGTGAGCTACCTAAATGACCCATCTTGCCAAGAAGTTTTTACTCCAGAGATGAAGAAATAAACAATTACCTTTTTTTTTTACTCAAAATGTCTGCCACTGTTCAATGAGAAAGTTTGTGGAATTATAAAGCTAAGTATACATTAGGAAAATTTTTATTTAACCTTTTGCATATTCTCTTTATTTTTCTCCTTCACAAGCTACACACACACACACACCATCTTTTAATTAGGAAGAAAATCTTTAAAATCTAGTAAATCCCACAGTTTCTCTTCATCTACTGGCTTCCAGTAAACCGTCAGACACAAATGAAGAATATTTTAAGCACTGTAGTAGAAAAACATAAAACAAAATCAAATGCAATAATAAAGAGTCTAGGATTTGGATTCAAATCAATTTGGATTTGCACTCAATAAGCCTGACTCTCTCCTCTTTGTCTATGAAATGATTATGAGGGTAAATGAGAGCATACTTGTAAAGTATTCAGCATAGTGTTTGCTACAAGTATCCAATAAGATGATAGCTATTGATATTACAACGTGTTGAATGTTTATTATTTCCCAAAGTCTTAAAATATAGTTTTAAAATATAGTTTGAGCTGTAACAATTATTCAAAAAAGTTAGGCAATTAAAAGAGTAGGAAATTTTAGGTAAATTTTGCTTGATAAAGTAACGATTTTATAATATGAGAAATTAGATTAATATATGTGGCTTTACTGTTAACAAGATTAATGGAGGAAAATGTAAAAATTGTGTATTTAGAATTTTTAAAATGTTTAATAACTTGTTTTTGAGATAATTGCCTAAGAGTTGCTAATAAAATTTTTAATATGGAACATGGATAAAAGGGGTAAAAACCAACCAGATTATAAATATATTTAAATAGAAAGATAGCCAAGCTAGTGGTGATGCTTTAATGTAAACTTTCTGTATGCTGTTTTGTGTTTTCCTATATTGCTAGTACTCATTATTTTCTTTTTCTTAGTGCGGGATCATCTAACTGAAACCCCAGTAACTAATATCATTTGAATTATATTCCATACAATTTTCTTCCAAAAATATCTGAAGTAGTTTGCCAGATTAAATATTTTACTCATAATGTCAGGAAACAGGAGGACTGGTTTGAAAACTAAACACCTTACGTTTCAAGTTCCAGTTCTACCAATTTCCAGTAGTGGAAATTTACTAAGACTCTATTTCCTCACCTGAAAAGTGAAAATAAAATCTTATTCAGGGTTAAAGAAAATATCTAAAGCATAAAGCATATTTCTGGAAAAATGCCAGTCATCAACAATGCTACTTTTCTTCTTTAGCTTCCCCTAGAATAGAACAGAGACCCCTGAAGCACTAATTGATTGCTTCTAATTAATTAATACACTAATTAATACAACCCAAAGTTGCTTGTTTTTATGCTTCCTTACAATTAATCCAAAAAAAAGAGGGTCCTCCAACCATAGTATTTTTTATTTTCTGAATAGTGACTAATATCACAAGAAATGTATTTTAAGGATACCATGTATAAGAGACCATGGTTAACACTGTGGACCTTAACTTCCTAATAACTCTGCAGAAAGACATAGAAACATTTCCCAGGGAAAAATTTTGTACTTGCCTACTCCCACCAACCCCGCTACCCCAGCCCCACCCAGCCCCACAGAATACAGCATAAAGCTTGATTTGGAGTGCACAGCCATTGCAAATAGATTAAAATACAAATTTCTTATCACAACCTATGTGGCATTACTTACCATGTCCTGATATACTAGTCCTGGAACTCTCTTCTTGCTCACTGGTCCCCAGGCTCCAGGAACAATTGAGGTGCAGCACTTGAACAGGTTTTGCTTACTTGCACTAGTATTCCTAGTAAACTCTGTTTTGGTTTACCACCCATATTGAGCTGGTGCACTCATCTCCCTGTTGCTGGGAGAATTGGCTACTAATAGCTCCCAGCTGCATCCTTCTGCAAATTGTCCTCAGCTGATAGTAGTTACTTTCCCTAGAAATTATGTCTCTCTCTCCCAGAGTGGTTCACACAAGGACTGACTTAGAAGAATTTATGAAAGACAGACTCCTGTGCAGTGAGAGAAGACAAATCTGACAGGCAATTTACACTCCAGAGCCCTAGCTCTATGCACAAGGCCAAATCCAGATTTTACCTGAGACCACGTGTTTGCTCATCTCATTCTTCCAATCTTGTTTCATTCCCTCCCTTAATGCTTTTTCCTAAAGTCTACAGAGCACTCCTTCAGTAAGTGATGGAAACCTAAATCCTTCTCTGAAGCTCTGCCTCTGGGCCCTATGGAGAACAGACGCCTTTCGAACCCATGAAATACCTCATATTTCTTGACTTTAGGTTCCAGAGTAATTACTACCTTCAGAGAAAATGCTCTTCTACAGGAAGTGTCCTCCCTTCATCCTACCTTCTTAACTTACTCAGTCCTGCTGTGTTTCAGTCATTGAATATATTGCTTTTTAGCAATCTGAGTATTTGAGCAAGGAGTGAAAATAAGTGTATTTTTCTAAATGTCTACCTGTGGATGGAAAGCAGATTCCTTGAGAGCAGGGACCATGTCTCTGTTATCAAACTTGGTACTCCCAGTATCTATCCAAATGCTTGGCACATGGCAAAGATCAATTAATTTGATGCTCAATTAACATCCAATGGACGGCTCTGGTTCAGAAACCTTGCTTTCTGAAGACACAACTGTTTAGAGGGGTAGATCTTAGGGGTAATGAATATGCCCCCAATACTCTCTCAAAGGTTAGCTGTATTAAGCCAGAGCAGGATTATAACCAATTAATCACTGATTTTTTTCCCCTTACACATTGTGGTAAAAAAATATTTCTCATGCTTAACTATAGTGAGGGCCTTTTTTTAACAGATGTGAAAGACACTTTTCACTCTGTTGTGAGCTTTTGAAAACCCGATTTGTATTCCTGATCAGATATGTAGGAGTTAATCCACTTTAACCCAGCCATAGGCTTCAGACTTGCCTAGCTTTAGATCATTTGAAATATTTAAATGTATGTATGTTAAGTATACATGGTATGTACATTCATTAGAGGACAAGAGGTGGTATGTCTTTAATTTGTAATGTTTCACTTATGTTTTAACATTTATTTAATGATTGTTTGCCTTTGCATCTAAATACTGTATGAAGTACATATTCTTTTCACTGTATATAAAATGATACTGTAATTGTATTACCTGCCCATTATAACTCTAGTCATCAAGTGCATCAGAATGTTTTCTTAGGAATCTTCCCTAGTAATTGGGATTTTTATTTAGAGAAAAAACGACAGAATTTCATTATTATTTCACTTAGAGAGCAACTTTGGCAATTTGAGAATGCTTAACACTAGATGGCAGGATGAGACTGTAGATATCCAACTCAAAGCTAAGAATAAAAAAAAAGGATACTTTCTCAAAGGTGTTAATTCTTAGGCAAATACAGTGTATTATGCTTTAATATATGCATTATATATAGTTCCACATTCCTTTATATTTAAAAGCTTTCACTGTGTATAACAGTGATGTTAAACAAATAAATTATTGACAAGAAAATATAAATTCCTAATAATTTTACAAGTTATGTAAATATGACAATAGCTGAATAAAATAGGCTATATCGGGAAAACTTTCATACTATTGGCATTCTTAGAACTTAATAATTAAATTTTTAAGCAAAATATAAGATGGTTAGTTAAATGCTGCTTAAGTCAACATGCATAAACACAAAGTTAAATAAACCATTTATTTTCACAATGAAGATTGATATTCAGCAAATAAGAAGCATTTCAGAATAAATTCACAATACATATCCAGAGATGAAAAGGGCATCTTTTTCAATGCCAACTAATACTACTTAGAAATAAGAGCTATTTTAAACTCTTCTGGGAAAAGCGATTTGAGATTCCCAGATGAATTACTCACTCTCTGTATTTATGTACCACTTGTCAATGCAGTATAGATAAGTGTGGCTAGGGTGACCATATATCATTTTTCATCCAAACCAGGACACTTGAGCATAAAAATATAAATTGACCTCGCCAACTAGGGCATATGATCACCGTGATTAGGGGAGTTCACCCTCAGGAAGTTCATTTTGTGAGCATTTATGATTTTGTTGTATTTTAAAATTAATGTTTAATTAGTCCATGACATATCTCATTTGCCAGTGTTAGCTCTTTCTTCTAGCAACAGTTAGCCCTTTTGAAGGAGGAGAGGCTCAAACACTCATTCATATCTGTAAGTAACTATTGAGTTCTTTGGAAGATCCAAATCCATCAGAACTTCGTAAGAATCAATGAAAACAATAGGCAGGTTTTTAGCCAATTGTTATTGATATGTTGTTGGACTTTCTTGGGGAAACACATTATAAAATACTAAAAATACTACGTATAAGCTAGTAAAATAGTTTTATTTATCCATATATGGACCCAATGTCATGGTACTCACTTCAAATTTAAAGTTTTCTGCTCTTTTCAAATTTGTATTTATAGTAAATATTTTGTTTTGTTTTGTTTTGGCACACGGGCTTAGTTGCTCTGTGGCATGTGGGATCTTCCTGGAGCTAGGATCGAACCCGTGACCTCTGCATTGGCAGGCAGATTCTTAACCACTGCACCACCTAGGAAGCCCATATAGTAAATATTTTAAAGCAACATTACAATTTCCCTGAAATGATAAATTGTGTATACAATTACAGTGAAATCATCCCTTTGGTTTTAATAATGGAAAACAGCCTATTCTCTCTCAATGGCCAGCCATGAGATCTCGGTCCTTTTATTAATGCAATTCATTTAGCAATAAAATAACTTGAAAAATGCTAAGCAATTTAGATAAAATAATAGAAATGTTGCCTTGCTTACTAGGGTTTTTTTGATTTAAAGATTATAAAAATTGTGTGTTCTCCTCAAATTATGAGTGCATTTTAAACAAAGCGCAGTATACATAATTTTGTTGCTGCATAAAGTTTCTGAGTGTGAGTAACGACTTTCAGACAATTGAGAACACAGAGGAATTATTAATTCACCACACAATACCTGAAAAACTTCATAGAAATAATTTTTAAAGTTCTTTCTTGCACTCTCACCAGGGACAGTCTGTCCATAATATGTTTCGTTTTAAGTGTTTTGTTTCATTGTTGTTGTTGTAGTAGAACTATGCTCCAAGGCAGTAGCCACACGAATTCAAAATAAGTGGTCAGTTTAACCCAAACCATATTTTTGGTCTAATCTGACTAAGTTAGTCAAATAATATAAACAATCATCTAGAGATTTTGAGATAGCCTTGTCCTGGGTGTTAGTCAAAGTGCATTTCACATGGTAATTAGTACTCACTACTAGAGGACTATGGCTCTTGTGAACCTTGCATGGGACCACAAATGCAGGCACAATCTTGTGTGTAGGATTCTGAAATGGACAAGTATGACTATTACTATATAGGTCATTCTTCATTGCACGTCATTCCTGAGTTCTATAGAAAACCTTATTGACGGTGTTCTGCGTGGTTACATTTAGACTGTGTTGGCAGCAGTTAGTTCCTAATTTCAGAGAATTTGGCACTTGATTCCTCATGTGCTAGTCAATTTATGCTGTAAACAACTAGATAACAGAAGACATTCTAATTTTTCTTAACTCGCCAATACAACTTGTACAGTATCTAGCTCAAATCATAGGTTTGATCACTTACTAAATGATTGCAAGCATCTTTAATCATTTGTTCTGGAAAAAAATTGTTTTATAAATAAAATACATAAGGCTAGATTAATATATTTATTAATGCCTCACTGGTTAAAAATCACCTCATTAATTATGGAAATATTTTCATTTTGTTCTACTGAATTTTTCCGAATATTTGCTGTCATGTTTCAGTGTTGAGATCCATCTTTTCACCTGTCCCTTTATACCCAGAGTGGCTCCCTGAAAGTCTTCATGCCATTTATTTCATCTGGAGCTTATAAAATGGCAACTCTGAAGAATCTGATTAGTGGGATGCAGTTTGCCTGTTATTTCTAAATAAGATTTTTAAATGATAACTAATAAAAATTATCCAAGGGACTTCATGAAGTATAACCATGTGCCTGACCAATAATTTAAATATAAATACTATAACCTCTATTAGACTTCCCACTTAGTATAGAACTTGATGTATAGTAGAGGAGGAAGAGGATTGGTTTCAGCATCTTAGGACTTAAGTCCAAAGCATAGATTTTTTTCATTCCCTAGACTTTACTAGTGTTGGGCAAATGAAATCAATGAATCTTGAAGAAAAAATATTAGTACTTTTGCAAACTTACTGGCAAAAGTTTTAGTTTTTCATAACTTAAATTCAAAAGCTATGTATCGATCTCTTTCTAGGAGTCAGATGACATGGCAAGCATCAGAGATGAAAAGACATGGACAGTGATCATTCAGGCACATATTAAAGTCTAGTATTTGATTCTGCTCTGAATTTTAAGATGGGAACAGCAAGACCTAGAAAGTTTTATCAAAGCTCACACTAGAAAGTATTAGAACCAGGACTGGGATTTCATGTCTCTTTGTCCAGTCCCAGTGCTTTGCATTTCTTCTTAGTGGTTCCCTGAAGAGTGTATTCACTCCACAGCAGAATTCAGTGAAACTTTCACCTGGCAATATCCACCTCAGTATTCTGATTAAAGAACCACTGTTTGTGGAGTCAGTCATAATCTGCAACATTGACTTTTTTTTTAATTACCTGAAAGAAATAACTCAAAATAAAGTACTCTCAGCAGTACTCCCAAAGTAAAGCAAAACCAAGCCCTCACTGGAAATAACAATATTGCAATCTCTGGTTATTTTCTATTTCCCAGTAACCAAATAAGTGTAAGTTACTTACAAGCTTTATAACTATAATTTGATAGAGATTCATATGTCTCCTATTTTTATATGTATTTATTTTTATTGACCTTGATCCTACTGATCTTAAGATCAACAATTGTGTAATAAGTTCTTCTGTGGATCCAAATAATAAAAATCTCAGCAGGAACATACTGTTTGAAAAACATGAATTCTCTTTAATTTATGTTGCCTGGTCCTCCTTTGTTATTCTACAAGGAAAGTGAGAATCTCATTTTGTTTTGGAATTGCAGTAACATATCAATATCTCAGTGCCTCTGATCTCAGATTTACTAAGAATTGAGTAATCATCATCATATCTATTTCTAAATGTTACCTAATTTGTTGATTGAAACTTAAAAATATAGGGATTTTAGATATTCTTTGATATATCTCTTCTAGTTTACAGATAGAAAATTGATGCCCAGATAAATTAAGTGACATTTAGTGCTGTTTAGGTTTCAGATATTATATTGCTGTATCTCCCACATACACCATACTGTCAAAAAAAGTGCATTTCAAATTTAAAACTTTCTTGCCTGATAACTTCCAATGACTTATTAAACACACAGAATAAAATTATGTTTTGAGGCAAAACTTTTTCTAAAATATTAAAGTCTGTTACATATTTTACCTTGTTTCATAATTTATATTTATAGATTATCTGCATTTTTGTTAAGGCTATTTTGAGGTCTAAGTGTAGTGGTATTAACTACTTTTTTATTTTATAGGTGATAACAATTGAGTCAAATATTTTGAAATATGTGCAATTATTTTAAATTTATAAACATTCTCAAAAGGTTATTTTCTCTAAAATATATATTTATATATAATGAAAAATAATTATGTATGTAAATGTATACACACACAACACACACACACAGTGGTTTTGGTTATGACACATACACACACACCTATGTTGTGAGAAAAGTAAAAAAAACATGTTAAAAACCTACAGGATAGAGTTTCATCATTTAATTGTGGAAAACTGATCAGGGAATAGCTCTGATTATCAGAGATCCAAATTAGCAAGAGTTAAATTACAGAACTAATTATGAGGGAAAAATAGTTATTACTTTTCTATGTTCCTTTATGAAGAAAGACATGTTAAATTTAAAAATTCCCTTGATGCTTTGTAAAGTATAATTCAACACACACACACACACACACACACACACACACACACACACTCCCTAACTCCTTTAATTCTTTGAGCAGAATACTATATTCAGATTTCCTTCAAATCATAGGCAGCTCTGTTTGACAAGTTCTAACAGAACTCAGTCAAGGTGAAATCCAGCCAGCTTTTGCTGCCAACAGTGTATTCATACAGCATATGATCTTTGTCTGTTCAGGCTGCTTCTTGCTCTTGTCTCAGAATAAAAAAGGAGTGCTGCTTTCCTGGGGTATGCTATTTGAGAAAGAAAGTAACCTAACACTAACTGCAGGCGGGGTCAGAGTGATGTAACAGGAAGCTCTGATGTTTCCCTTCTGCTGCTGAGCACATACAATGTGACAACCCTTCCAATCTACTCAGAACAACCCTCTCTCTCCAGCAGAGAGTGTCACCTCCTGCCTTAGGATCATCAAGCTCTGCTAACTGGACCTCACCCTGCCTGCAGGATCACATTGCAAGGCTTTCACCCTTCCTCACCTTGTCTGGGGGGTACATTCTTCTGCGGAATCTCAGAAAATCAAATTCCATCCTAAGAATATTTCTCCAAGAATTTCCTTAGGAGCTGTGCTGGGTAAGTGCATTATTCATAATAAATATATTTATTTGGAGTAGTATTCTCATGTGGTTTGACAATGTTTTTAGTATAGAATTTAGTTAGTGACATTGAAATTATGTTGAAACAATTCTCATTTATTTCACATGTTAGAAAAACGACAGTATATCTCCCTTAGATGTACACAATACCTATTGCTACTAGATAATATTATGTACAGTGATATTCTAGAAAAATAAATTTAGCAAGTAATAAAACATCTAAGTGGATTAAAAGGCATACTTCTGAACAAATATCTTAATTAGGGAACAATGCCTTTTAAAATTAGCTCTACTATTAGCTAAGCTTAAATTTTGACAGCTGGAAAACCTTTTCCCCAGGAAGAGTCTTTAAACTTTCCATATAATCAGTATTCTAAAAAGGGGGTGAAAGAATAACTACTTATGGGGGTCCCAGAGTCTCACTCATTCTGTAGTTGAACACAGTAGAAAATTAAACAAAAGTAATCACTTTGGATTTATATATTTGTCTTCTATTTGCCTTTACCTCTGTTTACACATACATCTCTTAACTATTGAACCAATGGAATTTTCATTGTTCGCTGTTGCCAGATGTGTTTAAATCTCTCTTTTACTAACTCTGAACTGTTTCCGCTCTATTGGATCATGGGGTGAGCAACAAAGGAAAAAAACCATCTAGGGTCGAGAAAATGTTGATATTTCTATATTAACTCTAATTTCAGAGCTCATTAGCTAATAAAATGTGTTACTTCCATTTGTCTGGTATCCCTCTGCAAGCTTTTCGGGGGGGGGGGTGTGATAGTGAGATAACCGTGGATACAGAAAAGTAACAAAAATTTCCCAAATGGACATAGATTATTAAACAGAGAAATTAAAGTGTATATTAAAAAAAGAATTTCCAGGATAAAACTTACTGAAATGTTGAGATAAAACATCTGTTAATGCTTCTTTCAACAGTACAGACTGTCCTGGACAATTTAAGAAACTAGTATCTACTTATAAGTTGTTGGTATAAAGACATGACAAATTTGTTGCTAAGAAAAATTAAATGTCAGATTTGGGTTCAAATTATATTGATTGACACAATTTTAACATATTTTCTTACCTAAGTGAAATTATAATCTGCAAATTGTCCTTCAATGGAGAAATCCTGTACTTAATCACCCATAATCTGGCACATTAACGGTGGACTACCAACTCATTCTGAGTAATTCCTTCATAATTTTCTACTCAGTTTTTCCACAAATTTCTCCAAATAGTGGAAACTTCAATTGTCTTATTTTTGTGATTTTTTAAAAATATTATGGCTGGTCTCCTATCTCCTGTCATTCATTAATTGTACTGAGTTCCCTGAAACATTTGTGGAAATGGACTGTGTTTTTAGAATGTGACTTTGTAAATAGCCATTAGATAATTAGGGGAGGAAATGGAAAGAACACATTAAATGCCTAACCCAATGCCATGGGTTAGTAACAAAAATTAAAATAACGTTATTTTTAATTGAGACTGTTTTCTTAAGAAGGAGGTATTACATTAAGTTAATATCGTATTTTATAATAAGGAACTCCCTCAAATTGTCTAATCTTTATTTAGTTGCTTACCAAAATTCCATAATTTTCTTGCATAATTTAATTCATTTTTTGTAACTATTCTAATAGTGTGGTTTATAACCTTTATTTTCAAAAAATACTGTGGAAAAACACTAGGCAATGAGTATTGAGGATCATTTGGCAAACCCTTATTATTTGAGAAAATAATTGAAAGTTTGAAATAAGAATTCATTTTATTATACTCTACAGTTTGCTTTCTTTAATGGTAAGAGAATATCAGAGCATCAATGCATGCTTTCAGCCATAAAGAATTAATTTATTTTTCTGGATGATATTACCCTATAGAATCATAAAATTGACGCACAGAATCTTAATGCCCATTCTAAATATGTAAGATAAGACATAGAATAGAAAATTTACATGGGTAAGGTGAGCTAAAGTATGTTTTACCTGCAATATTTAGATATTTTTAAGAATATACTTTTGGTTATTGCTACCAGTTATTTTTCCCCCATATATCTTGGCACATGCCAAAATATTATTTTGTTAGTTAGACTATGTAAATTTTTAGAATATATAAGAGTATTCATTCACTTTGAAAAAAAAGGAATAACAAAAAATTAAAAAGAAATTAGAACTGGGTCTGTAATTTTAAAAACTATGTTAAATGAATGGCCAAGGTGTATGCACTTTACTCCTTGGTGATGCCTACGACATACTGCAGTTTAAATGGTGTCAACACCCTAGCATACTTATGAGAACCTTCACATTCACCTGTACATATTTTATCACTATTTTATGCATAACAGATATGTACTTCAGTAAAAAATTCAAAATAATATTAAGACAAAAAGTTTACCTTATAAGCTTTATTTTTGTGGAAAAATTCTTTGATAAACATAAAAACTAATCAGAATTCAGTAACAGTATTATTACATATTTATACTTTAGATCATATTTGTAACCATTATGATAATATTTTGTTTTCAATCTTTAACTCCATGGGTAAAATTTGATAATTACTTAATTTTTAAGAATTGCCTTAGGGGGAAAAAAAAAGAATTGCCTTAGAGAGTGCTATAGAAAAATTAACAAAATAAAGTTTTTAAAGATCAAATTATTCATTCACTAAACAAAACATTTCATACTCTATGCATGACTTTGAACACAATTTGAAAAAATAATTCTGTTTTTAGAAATAACATGATAATGGTGTCAACATTTCAGAAAATAAATATATTTAAAGAACAGTATTTGAAGTCCTTGGTTTTACTCCTTATCTTTGTTTAGGATTCAGAGAAGCTCTTAACCCATAAACATAAGATATATCATTGCAACGGTGTTAAAGACAGACACTCAAAGAGTCAAACTTGTAGTGTCTCTTAGTTCTCGACTTAATCAGACCATCAGAGAATATACTTAAGATGGAAAATCGGTACACACTTATTTAAAAGATTTATCTGTGTCTGGTTTTGAAGTCCATGGATGCACCATATAAATGTTTATAATTTCTTAGGAAATCTCTCTTTTGGTACCAAAGTACTACTACTACCATGCTGCACCATTAAATTTAAGAAATTTATTTAATATCAGAAAATGTTCTGATGCAATTAGGTAGAAAACAAATATTTTCCAGAAACACAAGGTCTATATATTAACCAGATATCTCAATCATTTTCCCATTTATTCACATGGACAACCATTCCTGCCCAAATTCTTTCATCAATAGAGTAGTTACGCAACTCAAAGTAACTGGATAGTTTTCACACCCTAATTTTAGTTTACCTACTTATAAGTTGGCTTATAATTTTGAAGATATAGAGTCTTAATTAGTATAAAATTGAAGAAATAATACAGAATACAGTTAATTGTAAATTTTGGAATATAAATATTGAGCTAGTGTGATTTGAGAAAAAACAACATGATTAGATATATGATAATTAAATCAACAGAACCCATTTCAATAATAGGAAATATACTTTTATACATCCTATTGCCATTGTAATTTAAACAATTCAAACTTTTTGTCCTCAATAAATGCAGATTATTATTTTTAATGCATAATTTGGATTATAATATTGTTCATTAGATTAGATCAAATAATCTGCATTTTTCCATACTGAGTAAACTTAAAACCAAATTAATTTGTTTTTTAATTTAATGTTATTTACAAAAAATGAAGAAATGGATTTTAAAGACCCAATAAAAGTCTTCTTAATATTAAAAAATTAAATGGAATCACTGGCTGTGAACTGAGTTAGGCTCTATGTTTTTTAGGTTACCAGTATTATTATCAGATAAGTTGTAAATACTTTCCTAGAACATGTTTCTTCCTTTTTTTCCTTTAAATTAGTTTGATTACTTAAAAGAGACAGTATTATACAAAACAAACATGCCAATATATTATCGTATGCAAAAATGGTCAAAAGAGTGTATTTAGTTTTAAACACAAAACAAGTTTTAACCTTCTTCTTCCTTCATGGTTTAATTAACTGTATCATATGTTTTCTACCTTACTACCAATGAAAAGGACAAAAACTCAACTCAACCCAATATAAATCTAAATAAACAATTAACCAACCCAACTCTGTGGTGTTGAGGCTATTGCTTTATACTTTATTGAGGTTGTTGGATGGAGCCCAATATTCAGAGAAATCTTATTCCTCTTAACATGGACCATATATTTTTTTAAATCTTAATATGACATACACTTTTGTATAAATCTGTCATTATTTCTCTATTCAGGTTTAGGTTAACCTGAACTCAATTGTGCTTCTCATAAAACCATAGTGACTTGTGAGCATGTCATTTGGTGTATTAAATAGCAGTGATATATTAAAATAGCAGCTAGCTGGTTTACAAGGTGTCTCTCTCCTTCCAGCTTAGACAGTTGGGGGGTCATTAGCATATTCATAAACACACAGGCTTGGTTTTATCAATCAAAACTAAGATAAATTTGTTTTATATCCAAGCACTGATTTCATACATTTTACAAATGAGTATTAATTTGAACCCATAACCATTAGTTAACCTGACACCAATTATTATGCAAATATTTGTGCATGAACCTCAATTTGGCTTCCTTCCCAAGGATAATTTGAAGGGAAAGAAAATTGGAACTTCAGTGAGTACTAGAGAAGAGTAAATAATGTTATAGCAGAAAATAAGGAGGATTAAAACTGTGGGAAAAGAATGTCATCAATACAAAATTGTTGATCTTTTTTTCTTAATTCTGTTATTTTCAAATGTGAGGCAAAATGGGAGAGGTTTTTACTTAGGTAATGCAACTCTAATATTAGGGTAACACAAAAATATTTTATTAATATGTCTGTTTTCAATGAAATGTTTTTGGTTTTTTAAATCTTTTTTTTAAAACGTGCCCATATACTTTATTACCTAAGGCAAAAATATAACTTATGGGTTCACGTTTTAGAAATTTAGATATAGTTGCTGTTTGAAGCAATTGACTGGAATGGAGTACATTTTAGACAACAATTATATCATATTTAGTAGAACATTGCTACATTTTAAATGCATTAAACACAATTTCGTTAAACTCCCAGTTAACTAAAACGTCTTGGAATTGTCAGGTGTCCTTGGGTAAATATGATATATATTTATTGTCAGCTTTGCTTTCTGGTCCTTGATATTATTAGATGAGGATGCATTATTGGATGAAGGATGCATTGTTGGATACATCTATCTTATTATCCCTGAGGGACAAAAAACTTTTTTTTTTTTGCCTCGAACAGTAGAGTCTGCCTTTCCTGCTTCAGCATTCCCTCCCAAAGTCAGCAGTGGGTGAATCTGTCCACACTGCACTCATACAAGAGAACCCCTCCTTTAAAGGGTGGCTTGCTGCTACTGATTTAGCTAATTTCTTTGAAGGTTTGCAATGTACCATGGACATTATTAATTACTCATGTATAAACCCATTTAATCTTTCCCAAAGCCCTAGCAAATATTATTATCTTTGTTTGCAGGTAGGAAACTCCAAAACCCAGGCACAGAGCTCCTAAGTAATGTGCCCAAGGTCATATGGCTATCAAGTGGCAAAACCAGGACTTGAATCCTGGCTCATGCTCTGAACCACTCTGATTCCCTTTCCCATTGGCAGCTGGTATCATCATCCCTATTGCAAAGGGATGCTGTTCCTGGAACTTTAGGTTAAGTACAGCATGAATTGAAATCCTTTTGAAACAGTGACAGTAAATAATCTTAGGTTTCCAGGTTAGTCCATGAGTTTAATTTTTAAGTAGGTTTTTACTTCCCACCCCTTTCTTATCAATTGCAAAAAAAAATGAAAAGAAAAAATTACAATACCACAGTTGAAATATGAGCTGTATTACAGAAGTGCAGCTTGATGGACTTTCAGGTCATTCCCATGTGAACCCAAACTTTACCATTTCTTAATTACCCTTTCTCCTCTATAAAATGGAAATGATGATCTTAATGCTTTATAGAGTTTTGTGAGGAATCCAAGAAACAGTACGTTGAAAATGTTTGGTGTAGCACCCGGCACTTGGTAGGAATTCAACACATTTTAGTGCTCATTGTAAATCTTTCATGAACAAGACTGAGGACATAACTTGTGTCCATGCAGAAGCTCATTCCAAACAATCAACATACAGACAGGGAGAGTTAACAAGTGTGATTTGTAATCAGTTTTTAGACTGATCACATTTTTGCCATCATCATATAATATATGCCAGAACCTAATAAAACTGACATTGCTAATCACCATTTCTACAGAGCCTGAGCACTTAAAAAGTATCTTCATGCTAAGAATTTTAAAGGTGTATTATACAGAAATTATCGGTTTTTCCTTTCTTTTACACATGAAGCCCAATGAAGTACTTGGTGTTCCCAAAGTCAAATGATCATCATTGACAAAGCTCTGGTGTTAACATACATCTACTGTGACTCTGAATCCTATTTTGTTGCACTATTGTGTATTAGATCTCTTATTACTACTGTTGCACAAAGTTGAATAAGGATAATGATCCACCAGATTTAAACTCAGTTTCTTTTAACAGAAAAGAATAAATGTATGTTTATTTGTGTTAGTTATGTGGATTTTGTGGAATATGGTACATTAGAGATAAATTTAGATGTCTATCAAGAAATTTTTAGTTTTGACTACTTATAGCAGCTGTAGAAACTCAAAATTTAAAGAACATTTAGAATTGTCAAATTAAACTTCATTTGTAGGGCTCCAAGTTTTTGGTGGCTATCATGTTTCTTTAAGAGCATCTTTATTACAGGACCTTCTTACTACTGCCTGATGGTGGACACATATTTTCTTATGTATTATATTTCAGAAATATGATTAAAGAGTACCTGTGCAATAGGATAGTGAACATTCATTTAGTTTTGGTTTAAGATAATTTATTCTAAAAATCTGTTTTTGAATATTTTATGAATTATGGCCCACATTGAGAATATAATGAAAACTACAAACTCTTTCTCCAGAACAAGACCAACTAATCTACAGTCATACAGACACACATTTTGCATATAGTTGCATGAGTTTCATGGGATCTCTCTTTTTGATGGATCCATGAATAGTTCTTGGATGTCATTTATGAAACTTGCTAATTAATTCAAATGACAATTTTTCTTCTAGAATAAGGTAAATTATATGTGTATATATATGTTTCAGCTACCTCAGATACTTTTATAAGTACCTATGAATTCAAAAAACAGACATGAACATCAGAAACAAATGGCCTATAAGACTATTTCCATCAACTAGAGGGCAATACTGCAGGGCTGTAGGAAAAAACTACAGAGTAGGTAGAATCTGCAATCAGTAATCTTCTGTCTCCTCTCTGCACCCTTCTTCTTTCACTATGTTTCTATATCTACCCCTATACCTGTCTAGTCCTTACCTTCCTCCAAACCAAATACTCAGCAGCTACTTTCTGGCCTCAGATGGTCAAGAGTAGCATGGAAAAAACAATCTTGAAGAAAAATGCTTTCTTTCTGGGAAACCTCACTGTTTACTCTTAAAGCCTTCAACTGATTGGAAGAGGCCCACACACACGATCAAGGATCATCTCCTTTTCTTAAAGCCAACTGATGGTAGATGCCAATCACATCTACAAACTACCTTCACAGCAACATCTAGACTAGTGTTTGATCAAAAAACTGAGCACCTTAGCCTAGCCAAGTTAACACATAAATTAACCATCATAACTAGTTAGGGGGATTCACCCATATTTGCTCTTTTTTCTCCAAAATTATTTAGATTTTTAGATTTGGGAAATTCTTCAAAAATTCCTTCTGGAATGATAACTGGAACTGTACTGAATTCACTAGTAAAATTGACAAGAACTGACATCTTAATGTTGTCATCCAACCATGAGCACAGTACATATTCTCTAGCTACTCAGAACTTTTTTTTTAGGGGGGTGGTGGGAGCAGTCTAATGTGGGTTTAAAGGTATGTTAAGGATATATTTAAAAGAAATGTATTTTATATTATAATATAAAAATATATTATACATGGGGGAGGGTAAAGAGATATGAAATGATATAAGGTTTCCACATTTTAAGGAAAAGATAACACACACATAGGACCTTACAGAATTGCTCTTCCTCTTAACAAGTTAAAATATGTTCTTGTTGCAATATATTTTATTTGGGAAAATTTCTGTTCACTCCAGAATTTAATCTTGTCAGAGAACAGTTGTAGTTTAACTCAGTGACTGTGCCATTATTGCTATTAGGGTTGCTAAGGTTAAACATCACCATCTTTAGTTTAGGCACTCACGATGTGCCAGACCCTATGTTAGATGTTAAGGGGAAGCAAGACAAGACCCCGGGTCTGGACAGCATCAGCTCCACCTCGGTGCAGTGTTAAGACAGTGCTGATTAAAGTACCTATTAACTCAGTCTATGCTGCTGGCTGCCACTCTATTTTTCATCTTGTCACAAGACCAGGACTGAATGCCTTAACAGGGGGGTTTTCTAAAGTGACAAAACCTGATAAAGCAGATATTTTCTGCATATATTTATTATAATTAAGAAATTTTGGATTATAGATTAAAAGTAGAAAAAAAAAAACCTGAAATAACAATCTAATGGATTCTACTTAGCTCACAATGGCATGTGCTTTGATATTCTGAAATATCTTCTTTTCAACTGCTTCTGATATAACTTTGACCATTTGAATTTTAACAGAAAGTTTTCCTTGCATCTAAATCCACCACAAATGCCATGGTTGTGTAGCAGAAATTGTTCATTTTGTTAGACAAAAAGAATGTGGTTAAAGAAAGTGATATTGTTAAGAATAATGCTTTGAAGAATGTTTGGTTTCATTAATTTGAACAGGAAGGCCTTCAAATGAGATATGAGCAAGTTTTAAGGTCTAGAGCAAACTGACAGAGGTGAAATCCATAAAATGATTTTCCTAAATATCGTTTAATATTTTAATTAATTGAATTCCTCACATGAATTAACTTCCTTAATTATACACTTTCCAAAAGGATTTCCTGTACTGTGTTCCATGTTATCAGTTCAAAAATTATTAGGAAACTAAGCCCTTTGATCATAAAATTAATATATGTCCATATTTAATGAACCAGATTCCAACCTACTTCCTTCAAAATAAATATACCAAAATCAAAGGGTTTATTTTAGAGTTTTTTTTTATAATGTAAACATACTTCAAAAACCTACTAATTGTGTAAATTTTCAGATTACCCTGAAAGCTCACAGTTCACTAAATTCTTAACTGTCACAACTTTAGCACCATAAGACACTACATATTTAAGGCTACAAAATCTCAACTTTCTCAGTTATAGTACTATACGTACCACGAAAAATTACATGTTCAAAACTTTTAATGTTACATGTAGTTTCTGAACCTAGAAGCCAGAATAAGCTAAATAAATCCAGTTAATGGGATCCTAACTTAGAAACAGCAGACTCCAGCTCAGTGTGTCCTCAGAGGGTTTCATTAAGTGTAACTATGATGTAGGTCTTGAAATAGCATGTGCTTTAAAAAAAAAAGTTAGATTTTTATACTGAGACAGCACTGTGCTCCTAATTACTCAAAATCATTTAGACTTCAAGGATTGTCCTACATCCTGGTCTATGTTTTTCTTCCACACATAATTGCATAATTTTATTATCACGAAAGGGAAACAGTCTGTAAATACAATGTGTAAGCCTTTCTATCTGGAGAGCTATCACAGTATACCAATTCCAATTTGAATAACTTTTTGGAATTAAAATTTATATAAGCAGCAAAGATCAGTGAATTTCCTGGTTGTCCAGTGGTTAGAACTCCATACTTTCACTGCGGTGGGCCCAGGTTCAATCCCTGGTTGGGGAACTAAGATCCTGTAAGCTGCATGACATGACAAATGAATAAATAAATAAATAAACCAAAGATCATTGTGTATCATATTACTTTACTGATATAAAATTACAATGGAAATTAATGAAGGAATACCTATTTGAATGATTTAACTAACTTTCTAAGTTTATTGTGTCTCCCTTTCTCTACTCAATCACATATGCGTCATTATAGCATCTAAACATGAAAAAAAAAACACTAATCATTCTTATCTGTGGGCCTGTAGTTCCTGGATTCCAGATTTTAATAGCTCTTCTTCCTTTTGTTGAGTCCTTCGCCTCCAGACAAGTGTACTTCTTGCTAGTACTTCTGATACATAAACTGGCATAAATTCAAGGGAAGGTCAACACATTATGTAAGAGAGGATAAAAATTTATCTGAGTTTCTTTTAATGAGCATAGAATGCTTTACTCCCAGATATCCAAACGTCCAAGTCCCTCTCCTCCCTGTAGTCTTTGCTCAGATAAAAACTTTTCTATGGGGCCTAAACTAATCACTATTTAAAATAAACCTATATCTACACCACCTCAACCCTATTGTTCATCTTTATCTATTTTAGCATGTCCTTGCTTTTTCCTATAACATCAATCACCTTGCAACAAACCATCTATTATAATTTACATATCTTCTGTTATTATTATTTTTTCTGTCCGTGCAATTAGCATGTAGATGCAACTAGCATCGACAAATACCAGTATTTCTGTTCTTTTTTTCCACTAATATAGCCTAAGCACCTAGATAAGTGCCTGCACTAGTAGGTGCTTAAAAATTGCTTAATAAATGATTAAATGAATGAATATGTTTCTTTATAGCAATCTCCACAGAAAAATAGTTACTCTGTGATTTTGTATGCAGTACACAGTGGGTGTCAGAGCTGAAATTCTGAAGGTGTTAGAATCACTACACATTGCCAAAGAGAAAATATTCAGAAACTAATTACCATTTTATTATTCTTAGGTCAACCTAATATTTACCCCTTCACTGTCTTTGTAAAGGAAAATAAATTAATAAAGATGCTTTCCATAATATATTTAGTGTTCAGGTTTCACTGAATTCCAAGGCGTGACCTTTCAAACTGGGGTAAATGAGAAGGCTGCTCAGTGTTTTAACACAAAATGTTGAAGCATTTCCCCAAATGGCAAAACAATGGCTGAAATTGGCAGAATTTCTTGTTGAAACTGGCAAACTTGCCCACTGTTGCCTCCCAACAAAAGTCTTCCTCCATTACTTATTGCCTTTTTGGACAATAGCACTGAAAAGTCTATAGTAGGAGGAAAAAAAATCGCTTGACAGTGAAATTGAAAGAAAGTAAATCAATCTTTTAGAAAAGCATATAGGGTAGAATACTAATCCTGTTTAATTGCCAAAAAATTATATATCTGTTTGATAAGTGAAGAGTTACATGTTTGTAAATCTATATTTTATCAAGCTTTTAAGTGTTAATTTGTAAATTATTTATTTGTTTATTTACTTATTTATTTTAGTGGCATTTTGTCTTCATTGCTGTGCATGGGCTTTCTCTATTTGCAGTGAGCAGGGGCTACTCTTCATTGCAGTGCGTGAGCTTCTCAGTGTGATGGCTTCTCTTGTTGTGCAGCACTGGCTCTAGGCACAGGCTTAGTTGCTCTGTGGTATGTGGGATCTTCCCGGACCAGGGATCGAACCTGCACTGGCAGGTGGATTCTTAACCACTGTGCCACCAGGGAAGTCCCTATAAATATTTAAAGATCATTTTAAAAAGAGTGCCAACTGTCAATGCCCTTTCATCATTTTATAGTTTTGGAAGTTTTCTAAACTTAAAGCCAAGGACTATTTTATAAATTAAAATACATATTTGTCATTAAATAAAATCATGATTTGTTTGAAAGCCTTATGATGAATTTTCACAACATATATCTTCCTAATTGACACAACTCATAAGTTATAACAATACTTTTCTAATTAAGATTCTCCATGTGTCTGAGACTCATATAGCTAACTTTATTTTCTTTTAAAACAGGTGCTAGTCATTCATTCACCTAGAAATATCATAAATGAGTTTTTTTTCCTTCTGAGTCCAGAGTGTTTATCATTCAGGGAAATAATAATTTTCCTTTGAGAAAAAGACTGATTCTCAAAATATGTCCATAGTATTCAGAAAAAAATATGTATACTAAATGTATCAAGGTTGTAATTTTACTGTCCTTCAATATATTACCTAATAGGACTGGATTTTAAACCACAAGCAACAAACTAGTTTGAATTAAATAACTCTCTGTCCTCAATGAAGTATTGCTCAAAACATAAAAGTTGTGAAATAGCTTCTTCTGACTTTAATGTGGTATTAACGAATGGTAAAGTTATAATAAAGTTACTTATTTAAAAATATAAATGATAACACTAACAAAAATTGTATTTTGTTTTAAGAATGATTCTACATTCAATTCATTTCTGGTATGTTTATATATAACATGACAATGCAATGTTCTATAACACATTTTCTTTGTCCCAAGTAGCTAAAAAACAACATAAATAATAATAAAATAAAGATGAAAGCAACAATAACTTTTAAGAGACCAACATGTGACAATTTCTAATCTAGAAGGGCTTGATGAAATGGTGGAAAGGGCACTTAAAATAAACTTTATATAATAATAGAATAATAGAATTTTCAGTTCAAGTACTTTGCATTTAAAATTAGAGTGCAAAAATAACTAATTTCTCACAGTGAGCAGAGACACTTCACACTTTGTCAAGCTAGAATCAGTCCCTACAATGAAAAATGGGTACTCCCAGTAGTCCTGTTCAGAAAAAGGCATGCCAAAGTATTTGTTTACTCTCATCTAGATTCAGCAGAGGTACCATGTATTCTTGAGAGCCCTTTCTAATAGAGTGCTACTTGTAGGATGAAAAAGCTGTTTTTAAGTCTGAATAATTGTGTAATACTAAATTAAGCCTAAAAAAATTTCTGTCAACTTGAAAGAGTTTTGCTAATTATTGTAATTGACTCTTCATTGCAAATTGGACTTTAGGGTATAGAACAAAATTCATTTTCATTTTTAGTAGTTCTTCAGCTCTTATATATGCTGGATCTCCTTGACTCTGTTAAGTATCACTATTCTAGAGGCAAAACTTGCTAGCCTATAGTATGGAATATGATCATAAATCAATTTTGTAATCTATGATGTTGTCCACAAACAAATGTTATTAGCAATTCTTTTTTTTAATAAGTATTTGTTTATTTATTTGGCTGCACTGGGTCTTAGTTGCACCATGCGAGATCTTCATTGCAGCATGTGGGGGTCTTTAGCTGTGGCATGCATGTGGGATCTAGTTCCCTAACCAGGGATCAAACCCAGGCCCCCTGCCCTGGAAGCAGAGAGCCTTAACCACAGGACCACCAGGGAAGTCCCTATTAGCAATTCCTTGATTACTTCTATTTTAACTAATTCCTCCTACCTACTAGGTCCTCACCTCATTTGTTCCTAAAGGAGTGGATGTGCTCTCCTTGTTGCATGGATCATGTTTTTAATTGCATGTTTTTAAACATATAATTTAAAAACTATAAAAATCCTAAACTTTTCTGCCTTGAAGTAAAACCAGGTCAGGTCTGGTGACAGTGTCTGGGTAAATGGCAAGATGAAGGGTTTAGAGATTCAACCAGAAGTTGATGAAACTAGAAATGAAAGGAACAAGATTAGGGAGTTAAGGACTAATCACTAGAACAGAGAACAGGAAAGATTCAGAAAAATTCTCATCCAGAGACCAAATATATATGAAGTAACAATGTAATTAACTTAGTAATTATTGCTTACTGAGTCAAAAAAAACTGATATAAAGCCAGAGTGAGGAATGGGATTATAAGTAAAATAAACCAGAAAAAGAAAAGGGGAGTGAATAGAATAAAGAGAGAAAAAGAGGGAGAAGATAAAAGGAGAAGCTATAAAAGAAGATAAATTGGTTCAATAAGACACATATTATTTGCCAGAAAGGTTAGGAAATAAAAATCCAGCACTGAACTGCATCAAGATGTGGAGATACTTTGGATACATGGTCATGAACAAAAAGTTAGTATACAAATAACTTCAGCTGCTTGGTATAACATTTTGGATAGGAAAAATTTATCTGCTCTTTTGTTTGAAGAAGGGGGTTGAGTGCTAACCCTAAGGGTTATTCCTTCTGGTAACAGGTGAGGAGTGTTTATGAAGAAGTTGTAAGAAGCAAATACCACCTCCTGGGTGTTAATCATGTTCGAAGACTTGGGTCCAATTGGTCAAGATAATGACTTTACTTTTAAAAGTGGAGGGTTCACAGAGGCTGACCCACTGGGAAATCTTAGTCTGTCTAGGATAGTTTCTCAAAAGGTAGCCCAGAAATTGGGCTACATTAATCATACCACATTTAAAACAGCAGACATTTGGTTAACTGCAAATCTCTTGGCTCATTCCAAATCTACCAAATCAATCTGGTGTGGCTCAGCATATAGAAGGAGGTGATACTTAAAGGAGTCCTGTGTGCTCTGAAAACTGCTTTCTCTTTACACTGGACATTGTGAGAATAAGAAATGATAACATGATTAGGTTCAAATTTACAATAACAAAATAAGAGTGAACCAGGCACATGTTTAAATCAAGCAGTTTTCTAAATAATGAAATAATAAGTATAAATTCACACTGAACTACACATAAATAAGAAGATATATATCGCTTTCCCTTCTAATTCTGGCTTTGAGAATTATTAGTTTTCTGATTGGAGGTGCACACTTTCCAAGTCCAAATCATTATAACTTAATAGTCTTACAAACTTAGTAATAATCCAAAATACAACTTTACTTACCCTTTCCTTCTTCCACTGGACTTGAGGGTAAGTGTACACACACACACACACACACACACACACACACACACACACACACACACACACTGGTTCACAGATTGTTCACCATTGGCATTCCAAAATTCCCTCCATATAACTAAGAAACTAACCTAAAGTCAAATAGAATTCACACACCTAAATCATATTTGTAAAATTCACAAAGTGTTTAAATTGTGCATATACTATGATTTAACTGTGAAATCTTGAAAGGGGTCTAATCTCAACAACATTCTGACAAAAGGAAGTAAACTTTAAAACTGAATCAGTGCTGTATGAGGCATCTCCATCTCCCACCCAACACCCCAGACCCATTTGAATTACATTGCATTTTTATGTTTTGATCCATAGTTCCATAACAAGTACACGATTCCAAAGGAAGGAATCATACTCTGCACACTGTCCTAAAAAAGCTTTTTAAACTTTAAAATTTCCATGCACATGAAAGATTATTAAAATATATGTTTAAATAAATAAATGCCTGTATACCTAGAACCCATCTTGTCCATCACGTTCCTCCTTGATTAAGTCACACATATGTCCCCAGAAGTAAACCATTAGCCTAAACTTGTACTAGTCATTCTTTTGCTTTACTTTATGGTTTGACCACACATATATGTATTTGTAAGCAATGTATTATTTAGTTTTATGTTTTTAGTTTTACTTTTGTGAAAGTGGAATCCTTCTGAATATAGTCTTTGGAGACTTGCTTGTATCATTCAGTATCATGTTCTGGAGGTGCATCAGTGTTAATGTGTGTAATTGTGGTCTTCTTTTCACTGCTGCAGTGGTCCACAGTATGCATGCACAATGTATTTATCCTTTCTCCTGCTGAGGGATATTTGGATTGCTTCTACCATTTTGCTATTACAAACAATGAAGCAATGAACATTTTTATAAGCATATTTCCTGTTACACATGTTTGCATTTCTTTAGGGAATATATTTATGAGTGGGATTTCAGGATCCTAGGAATTCTTGCACCAAATTATACTCCAACCAACAGTGTGTGAGGTTCCATTGCACCACATCCTTTCCAATACTTTGTATTACTGTCAAACTTTTTAATTTTTGACGGCCTGGTGGGTGTAACATAGTATCTCATTGTGGTTTTAATTTGCATTGCCCTAATTATGAATCACAGCAAATTTGCATCTAAAACAAAGTAAAATTTTCCTCTGAAACATCTGTTTCTAATTGGGTAGCAGTGACTTGATGTTGTAGAATTATAGTTAAACCACTTTTTGCTTATAATTATTTAAGAAAAGGACTATTTTCAGTTAGGTGGTCCAGGGAAAGGAAAGATTGTTTTATTGCTTTTAAAACTGGGTATTGTATGAATGGCATTTCTCATTATGACCAAGAACATAGATTGATAATGCCTAGAATCATACCCCAGACTTTCCATTTACTTTTATTCAAAAACCCCATCAAATACATATCTTCATTAAAAATAGAGAGGAAGAAAATGAATAATTCCATTCAGATGAATGTGCGCTTTTTAAAAAATAGACTTTATTTTTTAGAGCTGTTTTAGATTCATATCAAAGTTGAGTAGAAGGTGAGAGATTTTCCATAACCCCTCTCCCTATCCTCCTCTATTACTAACATCCCCCCCTAAATGTGCATTTGTTACAACAAATGAACCTATATTGACACATCATGCCCACTCAGAATACAGTAGGATTCACCATTGATGTTGTACATTCTATGAGTTAGGACAAATGTAACATGACATGGATTATGTGTTTTTTATAATCTTTTGACCATTTTAAATCATTCATGGAGCTTACAAGTCTCCTGAAAGAGATAATGTCTCTTTTTCTACTGTTGTAAAAATTATTTCTTATACATAAAAATATTGTAGAAGGCATTGGAGTTTGTATCTCTCATGTAATTCCTCATTGTGGAAATTACTTGATTGCCCTTATATCCATTTGCTGAATTTAACTAATATATTTCTTCAAGATTCTGATTTCCTCTTAATAAATACACTTAGGTTTACATTTTTTTTCCTTTTAGCTTGATTGTTGTGCTTCACCATGGCAACGGTACACCAAGAAAGTTTATCCAGTATTCTTATGTAATATATTTATTTTCTGTTTCTAAGGTTTAGTTGATTTTGATTTCATTGTCTAATCATGTCAGTCAATGGTGCTACTTGCATAAAATTAGCTTTCTTTCAAATTTTCTCTAGGTATCTCTATCATTTTCATTAAGGCTTTATTATATTTTCTTTGTATCTTCTCTTCTTGGATGGAAAATACAGATATTTTCAGAGGAGAGTGAAAGTAAGACCATGCTGACATATACATTATATTTTACTAATATGTGCAATGTATTTAGTAACCAAAATTAACTCATCAATACATTTACTGAGAGTCTGACGTAATCGTCGACATATTTGTTTTCTACTTATTCCTTATCACAAAAAGGGTGGACATACTCTTTCACAGCATTTTCAGCTGGGATGAAAACTGAAATTTCTAGAACCATGCAGGAAAAAAAAGCACTCGGTGGTCATATCTATTTCTAGTGGCATTTTCTAGCAAGTTTGGAAAATATTCAGAATAAACCTCAACTTTGAACCTTGTGAATTCCATATGAATGCCAGTAAAGTCTGAGACTGACAAGAGTTTTTGTTTTTTCCAAAATAGCTTGTAGAAAATCCAGATTCTAAATATATGCAGACTGTCTGTTGATGTAAAAATATATGCAGACTGTCTGTTGATGTAAAAAAAATATATGCAGACTGTCTGTTGATGTTTAATATGACCAGATCATGATCCTAATTACAACATATCCCTGACAATTTAAAATATGTAATAAATTATTAAAATATGTGAAGGTGTAAAAATCTACAAGGTAATTTTACAAGGTAATTCAAAACTTTTTAAAATTTATATAAAAAAGATTTGATTACAGAGATTGCTTTTAATATAAGCTTTCTTAATACTTTCGCGTTTTTATGTGAGGATCCCTAGTGACTTCAGGGAAATCCTTGACAATAATTCAGAAATTATTGTTGGAAGTAGCAGCAAATTGATGATCTATAAGAGCAAGTTTAATTAAAGCCTCTCAAATCACAATATAAATTAATGGAAATAAAAAATTTGCAAATGCAAATTTGACATCTTTAAAGTTCTACAAGTCCAAATAATACTGTGTAAATGCAAAGCAAGGTAAACTAGATTATAGCTATGACTTGTCTTTAACATTATTTTCAGTCTGAAAAGATGCATGTAAACCATGTTTATGTACATTAACGCTTAGTGTAGTGGTGGATGAATCTCACTTTGTTAGTGATGCCCTATGTTCAAGGAGAGTTTAATCTCATCACTGACATGGTCTAGCCTCTGGCTTCCTCTTTGACAAGATCTGTGCCACTCTTTCCCCTTCATTCACTCCAGTTTGATCACGTTGGCTCTCTTTATGTACTTTGAACCAGCCATGTCATTCCCTTCTCAGAACCATTGACCAAGCCACCCTTTCTTCTGAGAACAACCTTTCTCCTGAACATTTCAGGGCATCCACCACTTCCTAGCACTAAGATCTTGAAAAACAGGGACCACCCTCCATGCTCATGCTCCTTAAAATCCTCATTCTTAAGAAATAAAGTCCAAATTGCTGATTACTTTCATGTTAGCATGGTGGCAACCAAATGTGCCTGAAACAACGCCTTCCAACTTCCCATTAAAATGAAACATTTAAAATACATATGTTTGTGATTTAAAAAAACACACTAGTATACAACTTTAAGTTGCGTAAAATCCCACTATCCACTATTAATATTACCAAATTCACAGGAATGTTCTCTTGTCATCCAGGGTCCTATGATGATACACCAACCACTTGTGCTACCACCTGTCAAAACTATGGATGGCCCTACTTTCAGGTACTGAGTATGAATATATTACAAAAGAGCATTCATGACAATGAAAGTAACATGTTGGATTTCTAGTGAAGTTGAGAATAATATGAACGTCTTAGCAATCGTAAGAAAGATTTCACAGAATGATACATAATTCCAAATAACTTCTGAAACAAGAAAAACTTTGAAAAGCAATCTAACAAAATACTGATAAAAATGGACTTATGGACATCTGTCAAACTTACAAATTCGTTTCCTTGGGACCTCTGAGTATGAACTTATCCCCCCTGTTTTTGTTCCCTCGGCCAGAGGACTAGGAATGTTAAATTAATACGAATGGGTCTTATAAGATTTATTCATATTAACAATTTGGCAGTATTAGCCACAAACATCAAACACAAACACACACACACACAAATGTACATACATATATAATGTCTATGGCTAATCTTATTTTAACTAAAACTATGTATATGTTTCTATATATACATATATATAAAAGACAAGTTATGTTCCATGTACAAAATAATAGGGCTAGTTTGCTCTTTTGAACTAAATTCCTTTCCTCTGTAGAGTTCTTTGTTTTCTGATTCACATAGTCACTATTATATTCTTAAAAATGGCTGTAAACCTTTCCCATAATTGGAACGTAAAAGGATATCATTTATAAATAAGGGAACAGGAAAGTGGGGGGTTAGCTGAATTAAAGATTTAAGCAGCTCTAGATACTATTTTTAGAACTCCCTGGCAAAGCAGTTTAAATTTCAATCCTGGGCATTAATTTCAAGCTTCAGAGGCATTGGTGCTTCCCAAAAGATTACTGTTGCAGACAGATGTATCATTTATATTCAGCATTATAGTTCCATATCAGATAAGATATTAATTATGTGATTATTATTACACCTCACAACCTCCTTCCTGACAAAATTAAAGTAGCTTTCCTGTCCTCACTTATTTTTAGACTGCAAAGTATTTAACCATTCAATCATGCATTATCCCAATAAACTATAATAGCATTAATGAAAAATAAAGGCTACTGAATTATTTTATCTTAAATTCAAAGCTGAGTGGCATAATTCCTTCTTCTGATTTTAAATTTCCAAGTCATTCTGCTGGACCCAAAAATAGACCCTCTATAATTATTCTTTGTCCCACAGCATGTCTTTGGGAACTCATCATTGTTGTTCTTCTATCCTTTTATGTGTCAGCTTCCTTTGCACATTGCATCTCATATGACTCACTGTTCCTTAGAGCATGGTCTGAATACTCAAAATGCCTACTTATATCTGACAGCTGGATTTTTCTTCCTGAACTTTTTATGTGAAGTGGTGCCAGATCAATTTTTTAAAGCCCCAATTTTGCTTATTGAAGACATATAAGAAAGAGCATAAAATGAAAGAAGATTCACTTACTAGGCAAAAACTGATTTTGACTTCCACTATCTGTGAGTACCAGTCATCTTCTTGTGGAAAATAAGCGGATTACTTTTTTTTTCTAAGTGTCTTTCTAATTTATAAATTCTAACATATATTGGATAGTTTGAAGGAGATAAATTGGAAGTGGCTTGAAAATGAAAGGTCCAAACTTAAGCTGCATTCTCTTTATTAAATTGATCTCTGACTTGCAGAGTATTGGTATGATTTTTTGTGAGACACTAATAGGCCTAATGTATTTCTAACAAGTGGAGTTTAAGGTGGATATGTATTTAAATTTTAGCAAGAAAGATGTTGAAAAAATGATCTCTGGAGAGATTAAAAAATATAACTGAGAACAAGGATTGCCATTTGCTATCATATTAGTTTGATTCACATGTGATTTAATTTTAACCGAATAAAAGAAGCACAGAAATGAGACTTAGGAAAGAGAATTCCTGGTCTCAGCTCATCTACCTCTGCTGTGGGACGTGAGGCAAATCACTAAATTCTCCTGAACTCGCACCTTCTAAATCTGTAAAATGAGCAGATTATACTGTGAGACATTCAGGTCCACTCCAGCTCTGAGGTTCTGGATCCTCTAACTGTAACTACTCTGAATTAAGGACAGGAGCTGGAAATAAAATATCATCTGTAACAAATAATATGATTTGTAATAGCTCAATTCCTCTAACTTCAAATATTTTTGCGTTGCTTTACTTGCATAATCATTCAGGAGACTCTGAAACTCAACAAGTGTGTAAGAGATGAGAAAGAGGAAACAACAAGGAGAATATCTCTGGCTAGACTGAATTTTGGGAATAGAACCATCCATTTCTATTTATCACTATAAAGTATTATATTCTTATTGAAAATTCTCTTTGACTCCAAGATAGTAAAAATATTCTTTTAAGTTTATAATAATTTAATAGGTGCATTTTCATATTGAAATCTTAAACTAACTGAAACTGAATCTGAGATATAAATTTTTTCCCAAAATTGATGGATAACTGTAACAACACTTATTATTAAATAATTCATCCTTTCTATTACTTATTTGAAACATAACTAAATTGTTCAATTTACTAAATTATATTAACACAATTATTTTGGATTCTAGGATCCATTTGTCTTGTTGTTTGTTATTTGTTTAGCTGAGCTTAAAATTATTTATCACCTTGATTGCATTACATTTATACATTATTTGTGAAAAAATTAAGCATCTTTATACATTTTAGTTTTGTATGTATTAATAAAAAGTCTCTATTTATTAAAAATCATCTTATGTTCATAAGATAATTATATATTTTCTTCAAAATGGCTCTCCATGTAGGAGGAGTGCCTTGTTCTTAAAGATCAGAGAAGACTTTTACACAGAGCAAGATGAAAGTTTTCTCAGCAAAATATGAATAGTTCAGAGAATCAGGAATGAGTCAGGTTGGTTAGAACAGTGAGAACTAAATTAAGGTAAATTTGGAAAAAAAAGTATTGGTATTCCATTAAACTAATGAAACAAATTCCAGGACTTTCACTCAAATAAGACCATCTCAAGACCCTGGATATAATTTTGTGTTTATGATTTGGTGTTGGTTTTGTAAAAGAGGAATCCTATAAGTGTGTTAGTTTTCTCTAATCCAAGACCATAGCATATAAGTCCCCAAGTTGTCAGTGATTTGGTTACTACACCTCATCTGATAAGATGGTAAGGGTACACAAGGAGCAAGGGGGCCACTGATACATAATATGAGAGACTGGCCACTAAGGGCTGGTCTGTTGTGTAGCACATCTCACGTTCTAGCTAAGCTTTTGACTTATGCATGTCACATAAATAGACTGGAGTTTGGTTGCCCCATCTGTAAAATAGTAGATTAAACTAAATCTGAGAAAAAGAAAAAAACAAGTTGCTCTAAATAAACTCTAAGATCCCCCTTAATTCTAACTCTTCCTGGTCACTTTGGCTCATGGTTTTGTCTCTGTCCCCAAAGGGTACATTTTACATTCTGTCTTTTGTCCTTTAATTTGGCATGTACATTAAAGAAGCATCTGTGAAGAGCTGTTTTAAACCTCTTTGTAGTACACCTTATAGTGCCTGTAAACTCAGTAAGTACTTTTACAAATTATATTAAAATGCTCCCCCAAGATTATATCTTAACTGTTTAAACTATGTTTATAGATCAACTTCATGCATAATTGTCTTCCATCCCTTGAAAAATTTATAGCACACTGTCTTATTGCTCAGAGTTAAAAACTGGTAAACTAAGAGACATCATTATTCTGGAAGACATAATTAATGACTTGTTACAAAAAGTAGGTATAAAAATATATGTAACATATATTTTTAAATGTAATTTTTTAAAGAGCCAAAAGATGCAATTTTCTAACAGAATGTCCAAAAAATACCTATTCTCATCTTTCTGTGTAATGAGCCATGTTTCCAATAAAAATCATTTAAATAAAAATTATGGATTCAATAAAATGAGTTTAGCACAACTGATGAGGAACATTTGCTATATATACATGTCATTTATGTTAACTTACATATCTCACATACAAAATAAAGCATTAGCCTAAGTGTAACACACCACTTCAATAATTTAGTATTGTTATTGATCCAGTGGCTTGACGGTCTCATTTTCAATGCCAAAAAATTCTACTAGTATTCTTTCTAATCTCTAAGAGATTTTTGTATTATTATGTATCCTATAAATGGTGGTATTCTTTACAAATACACTTCTCTGAAACCTGCTTGCTAACTTTCTTTTAATCAGACTCTCTTTTAGTGCATAAAGTTGTTCTACTTTGCATTGATCCCTGAAATAGTCCTTTCTTTGACCTCCAGAAAAAATTCTGTACACATAAATTGTTTTTGAGCATAGTAGACTTCATTGCAGATTTTCCTGTGAATAATTCAGGAGAGATGCACAGATTAGCAATGTAAACAATTTCAAATCAAGTGGTAGATATCACCATTTTAAAAAGGTCACTTGGTTCTTCCAATATCTTATCTATTTCCAGCCTCTCTCCATCTTTCTGGATCCACTCTCTTCCTCTTTATCACTCATTTTCCTGCTTCCCTTATAGGAGTGAAAATAACACATTTTCTAATCTTGATTCATGGAGAGGAGACTTTTTCTTATATTTGAGCAACTGCTAACATTTATGGCCGTGTGGCTGCTCTATCCCATGTTATTTTTGATGTATTTCACACAACACAAAAATAGTTCCTTCCATAAGAGGAATTCTGGTGTCATTGTTAATGATAATTATTTAATAAGTTATGGTAACAATTTGTTAATAATGACAATTATTTAATATTTAATTTAACAGGTAAAATATGTTGTTGAAATTTCATGAGAACCAGGTTATATGTAATGTAGATACTATGAACTTTCATACATTTATTTACTTATCATTTGTTCCTTTTCACATTTGCTTTACATTAAATTATAATTTGGGTTATTCATTTTTCTGACTACAGTGCCCAGAATAATAGTTCTCAAATGCAATGCATTTTTATTTTTGGTAGAATAGAATTTCTTCATTTAATATGTCTTACACTTTAGACCAGTGATCTACAAACTGGGGTATGCATACCCCTAAGGAGTAGGCAGAAACAGCTTGTTTTACAGAAATCAACTTCCAGATTCTTAACCTTCATTTGAACTCCATCCTAAAACTGATCTGCCATAGAAAATTCCTAAGGTCTAAGCTTCAGGCCAGTTCTCTCTTTTTATTTTTTCTTTCATAGGATTCCTTTTACTTCTTTACACACAGACACACACACACACACACACACACACACGTGTGCTATTTCACCCTTCTGAGTCTTAACTACAAAGCATTTCTTCAGGATATAACAATCTCCTAAGCCATAAACAAGGGGACAGGGACGATGGATATACTGATGTTTGCCAAGCCTTCTTCAAAAGGACACATGACCTCCCCATTTTCTTCATCTCATTAATGATGTATTTCTAATAAAATTTTACTTTTTGTGTTTAAAAATTATATATCAAAATTTATAATAAATTTATTATGTTTAGATCTAGAGTATAAACTCTAGAGCCAAACTATCTGGTTCAAATCCTGAATGAAACAATTTTTTAAATTACTTGATGAAGTTAACAAACCTACTTGTGCCTCAATTTCCTCATAGGTAAACTTGGGGTAAATAGTACGTACCTTATATGTTTTTAATAATGCGGTCATAAAGTCTAAAAAAGGTAAATATTACTTTTTCATGTATTATAATATAAAATAAATCATCTCTTATGTGTCATTGGTGTTTCCAGACCTGGTGGCCACTCTGTACACACACTGATAGAAGTAGAGGTGGAAGTATTTAGTGCTTAGATCACAGCTTGGAATTGAGTAAGCCTTCCAAAAGTGTTAGCTACTATTATCATCATTGTTATTAGTATTATTATTTCTAATAAATTATCATTGTTATTAGTATTATTATTTCTAATAAAATTGTTGTTATTAGTATTATCATCATTGTTAGTATTATTATTTCTAATAAAAATTGTAATGGTAATACAATTGGGAAGGACTTTTAAAACATTAATTTAGACAGGAAATTTTTTAAATGAAATTTCAACCTAGGTATACATATTTTATTGCATAAAAGATTTTGAGCAGAAAAGACTTCATTGAAAAATTTCCTAGAAAAAGATTAGGAGAGGTTTGCACAGTAGCCACGTAAACACTTCAAAAGAAAAGGAAGATATTGCAACACTATAGCTTTTAAATGTTACCTGCTCACTCAGTGATCTATTTCCACCTCCCTCCATCTTTCCTGCTCTACTCTGTCTTTACTCCTTCTAGTTCCATATTATGCTTTTCCCTGGTTCTCTTTCAATGTGGTCACTTAAAAGAATTTGAAAAATAAAAATATATTTCAATAGAGTAAAATTCTGTTGGGGAAGGGTGGATAGTGGAGTAGAATATGATGTCAAGGAGATTAAGAAATGAAGCAAAATTTCTGATGTCAAGAAGAGAACATTCATTTCTCTACAGATGATTGTGTAGGTATTAAATTGTTGTTGCATTTATATTTCATTGAAAAAGAATAATATAACAGTTATAGTTTAAAATGTCAACATTTAAAATGTGCCAAAATTATGTTTTGCAAATGACCTAGTAACTTAAATGGGTGAAGTTTTTTAAAAATTATTTTAGAAATAGTGTTAACAGAAAAGTTAGAAGAACACTGCACTAGATTGGCATGTTTAATTTTCTTTACATTCCCTCTTTCATGAAAAATACACTTAAAATAAGTTTATTAATAAATATGCATATAACATTTTTATCATATAACTTACACATCTTTCATTGTACCATGGATTTGTAACCACAACAACTAACCTTATGTTCTTGACTTAATCACAGGAGGATGTATTGGATCTGGGGTAAGATGACTAGATACTACATATATCACATGGAAATGACCTCTTGGTGCTATTAGTAAGAAAATAAATATAAGGGTTTGCAAGCAGTGGGTTGGAAGATACCATAAGGGCTTCTCTTTTGTCATTAAGGATAATAAATTATAAGGAGGTTAAGAAAGGTCCTTTGCAACTGGAGCTTATAACTCAATGTGTAATAATTTATATTTGTAACTTATGATTTAACAAATAGCTTACTTTTATTTTTTGATAATGAAGTTTTATTTTTAATAATGAAGATCATTTGCAAAAACATAAGAGGTTGTCATTAGATGTGGGAAAATGCCACAGTCTTTTTCCAAGATGCATTGACCCATAAAAAAAGCAATCAATGGAACAAAAAGTACCTATCTTGAAAGAGTTTTTTTTTTTTTTTTTTATCATATTTGAAAAGCTTGTTTAGTGGGATAGACCCATACTTATGATTAAGAATCAGATCCCTCAGCCAAATCTGAGCCAGAGTCCATTAGACTCCACATTAATTCTGATAGTCATCAGGGTGTGGATTTCCCCTCTGTAGGAAAAACCCTCATTAAAAAAAAAATAAAAATAAAAAAACCCCACAAAAAACCCTGTCTGTTTCATTTACATATTTTATTATTGTTTCATTTGTCTTCTATCCTATCTCCCAGGTCTTCCTTAAGCTTCCTTTCAAAGTAAATTAGTTATCCTTTTATGGAATAGATCAATTTTGACAAAATTTTCCCTCTTCCCAAATTATGCAGACCCTAGCATGAACACAACAAAGCAAAATTATCAATCAGTCTCTGCCACAGTTCATTTATACCTGTCGGGGTTATAATTTTGCTTGTTTTTAGCTTTGAGCCAGTTCTTCCTAAACTGCCCATGTTCATAACTTTCCTAGATTATCTAATTTTCTGTGTTAATCCTTCAGTCCCAGTATACTTAAAAATAGCCAGATGGGCAAGCTTTTCCACTTTGCGGCTTATTCCATTAATGTATAGTCTTACTAATATATTTAATGATATGTTATTTATATGTCTACTAGTTATTGAAAATAAATGAAAACACATTTACATTTACTGACTCCTGTTTAACTGAGCATATTTCTACCTAAAGTAGTGGAGAAATGCCTAGGACCTAGGAAGAATAAAGGGTGTGGCATATGAGGAAAACACAGACAGTTACTGTATTTTACAGGAAGTTCCTGCTGTGACTAAAAGTTCTTTGCTCTCTCAGACTGCTGTAGATATAAGACAAAAGGAAACGCAACACAGATAATTGTAGCTTTTAATATGCTGAATATAAAGCATGCCTGCCAATGAGAAACAGACCCTGGATTTAAAGGAAACAAATGCTGTGATTCAATGAGCCTGGAAAATACACTTGGCAACAATAACTCAACAGCCTTTGGATGCACTATTACTGTTCTAGGTTGTTTTTTACAGACACCAAAACCTCCAGGTGAAAGTTCAACACTTCTCTGTCAAATGTTTTGTCTGTATGACACCAAATATCACCTTAAGTAAGAGAAATTTGAGTAACTAGTAACTATCAACTACCAATGGTAAAAAAATTACCTCACTGGGCCTATCCACATCTTTTAAATTAAATTCAGCTATTGTTAATAAGGCTTTAGGCAAGAGACCTCTTGTCTATAAAGAAAAAATTATGGCCATTCTGAATTTATTATTTTTTATTATCTCACATATAGAGTAAACTTGTTTTTCACATTTACTATGTAATTAGTAACAAACTCTAACTGCAAATCATTTGGAACTGCATTTTATAGAGTGTGCTAATCTTAGTTACATATTTCCTGAAAAAGTTTATTATTCCGTATTTACTCTCAGTTTTTTCCAAAGCCTTTGGACATTTAATAAAGGATCCAGAAAACAGTGCTGTGTGACACAAAGACTGCCATATCACTGGAAATACTAATGCACGCGTACACATAAAATCACAAAATACTTTAGAATGAATCTTACTATCAAAGTAAGTTTTCTGAATCATAGCAGACCTTAGAATTTATTTTTCAGCCAAATCATAAACATATTCCTCAACAATATCCTATTAAGATAGTTTCTGTGTTTTCTTTACTGGGGGAAAATGACATTGAATGCTTTTATAAATTCTCAGATTCTATTTGCTATTTCATAGAATATTTGCTGGAAATTATATATGAATACACACATACATACATACATGTAACTTGAAACACATTAGCTGAAATTCAAATGCATCCTGAGAAAAAAATACATGCAATGAAAATAAAGAGAAAGAAGTGTGTTCACAAAGATATATGAAATTAAAAAGAATAAGACTATTTTGGGTTCACACTTTGTAGTGGCTGGTTTGGAAAGGTATATCTTTGTAGCCAGAACAATTCTTTTAGTATACTCTATTATTAATGTCTATCATTCTCTATTACAGTCTTTGAAGGTTAACTGCATCTTTAAAAATTTTTAGTAGTCAACAGGGAAGTTATTTTTTCTCTTACAAGTGCCATCTAAATATTGTAATGTAAATTGTAATTTCTATTCTATTACAACTCTATTGCTTGGAAGTCTTTGGTGCCATTTCTGGGCACTGAACTTTAAAAAGCCCTATATTCAATCTTCTAATACATTAACTTTATAGCTTTGTAGGACTAGATGGATTCTTAGAATTTTTTGAGACAACTCCACATTTTTGAAATGAAAAACTGAGAAGCAGGCAAATAAAAAGACTATTTAAAAAGAAACAAAATGGTAACCTGGTGTATCCATTTTTATTCAATACACTTGTATTGACTATTCTTTAAAAGGCTGTAACTACCTAATCATGTCCTTTAGGAAATATCTATAAGCAACACTCCATTCTTCACATAAATTTAATTTTCCCCAATATTCTTCTGGACATTTTTTTATATGTTTAACTTGAAACCTAACAAAGCACTCTCTGATATTGACTCTAAGATCATCACTATTGTTGACAGATTTGATATCTTCTCTTATGACGTCCTAAAACAAATTGTCATGTACTGTTAAATCTGGACTTCAAAAAATTACCCAATTTTTGGATTCATGTTCTATCCATTGTCCATTGAATTGTCAAGTTCTTTTTTAACTGGGATCACATATGCTGATGTATCTTAAATTTCAGGTAGTTGTTGCCACAGAATCTCTCGTGCAGTTTCAGTGCAAACCCTGACCAAATAAGTAGTGTGATTGATATTTCTACTTTGAAAAATTTTGGCCCTATCAAATAACTTTCTGAAATTGCTCTCCATATCCTGACATGATGAGGGTACTACTCAATTAACAGAGAGCACACACATGTGTTCAAAGACTTTGTAGCCACTCTGCCTGTATAAGGTCTCTCAATTGCCATTTTATTTTATTTTTCTCTCTTTATGTAGCTAGTTGGACCTGTTTAGTCCCAGGGTCTTAAGAAACTGATTATGCAATAAGTATTTATGTTGAAAAAGGATTGAGAAAATACATATTCTATTGCACAAGATAAAGCTGGCCTTGTTAGCAGGACCATCAAGCTGACTTCAAACTGGTGAAGTAGACAAAAACAAAGATAAAGCACATACTGTTCACTAAATGTAACTCTTTCGAGTCATTGATTCTTAAATTGGCTTGAACCCATATGTGAATACATTAGTCTAAAATACTAATTTTCAACTGAAATCTCAGTAATAAAGATCACTTGATCACTTGTGGGTATAATTAGGTGTTCATATTTTCTCTTGAGGATGTTATTAGCTCATTTCACAGAATTTTGCATACCTAGGTTAAGTTCCCAGAGGTAGCATAGGGTACCCAAAGGGATTTGAGTTAGGAGACATGTTTCTAGTCTTTCCTCTGCCTCGGACATGTCGCATGAATGTGATTGTGATATTTCACTTCTTTTGTATTAAGAGCCCTCATCTATAAAGTAAATTTTTGTACCAAATTGATTTTATTTATATTGTGAAAAAATATTTAAACAATAACAAACACACAATGCATATACTTCCAAAGTCATGTTGTATACTGTTTTTCTAATTCTGAAAAAGAGATTCTTTCTGGAATCAGAAAGATCTCAAGTTTATGTGATTGCTCATAAAATGAATAATTTCAAGATAGAAATTACATAACATTATTTAATATGGTCCATTTTTTCCTGAAGTATACTTTAATGCTCTTAATATAAGCAAATAAACAAAATTGGATGTAAAAGAATGGTGAGGATTATTCATTTTAACATCCTTCCTCTAGGATCTAGCATGATGGTGGGCTTATAGTAAGGAATTTCTCCATAAACATTGGTCTTTCAGTGATGATTTTGCTCTGTGGGGGAGCATGTGCTTCACATAAACTTTAAAATATTGCTGATAAATATCTGCATAGCCAGTGATGATTTGGGGGAGTGAAATACATCAGGGTCCAGAGAAAGTTCTGGTTGAGAGCATATGTTTAAAAGTCAGAGTCACAGCCTGGAGTCCTAGCTGCTGACTTCATTAGTGAGATGACTTTGAGTTTCCTTATCTGAAAAAATAAAAGGGAGAGTGCAATAACTTGTTATTCTTAGAATTAAATATGATAGCATGCTTACAGTGTCTGGGACAGTGCTTACCACACAGTAAATACTCAGTAAATGGTAGCTATTACTATTTAAATTATCCTGTAATTATGATTTAAATTGTTGCAAAAACCACCAAATTAGGCCTTGATTTATAATAATTTATTTCCTACTACGTACTTTTTATATTTTGCTAATAGATTTCTGAATGCTACCTCAAGGAACTCCTGACAATTTCTGATTTCCTTTTATTAGTTAGTAGAACTAGGATGGAACGCTTAGTCCAAATACTCCTTCTTTTCCCCACTTCCCCCTTTCCTTCTATCAGCATCTGTATGCTTGAAATACGAGGGTGAGTCAAAAATTATCCGCACTCTGGAATCAGGAGAATCAAGATGGCGGAGTAGGAAGACATGCATTCACTCCCTCTTGCAAGAACACCGGAATTACAACTAACTGCTGAACAGCCATCGACAGAAAGACACTGGAACTCACAAAAAAAAAAAAAACCACCCCACATCCAGAGACAAAGGTGAAGCCACAATGAGACGGTAGGAGGGGTGCAATCGCATTAAAATCAAATCCTATAAATGCTGGGTAGGTGACTCACAAGCTGGAGAACAGTTATACCACAGAAGTCCTGAGGGTTCTGAGCCCCACATCAGTCTTCCTAACCTGGCAGTCCAGCAATGGGAGGCAGAATCCCCAGAGAATCAGACTTTGAAAGCCAGTGGGATTTGATTGCAGGACTTCCATAGGACTGGGGGAAATGGAGACTCCACTCTTGGAGGGCACACAAAAAAGTGTGCTCACCAAGACCCAGGGGAAGGAGCAGTGACCCCATAGGAGACTGAACCAGACCTACCTGCTGGTGTTGGAGGGTTGCCTTCAGAGGTGGGGGGCAGCTGTGGCTCACTGAGGAGACAGGGGCACTGGCAGCAGGGGTTCTGAGAAGTGCTCATTGGAATGAGCCCTTCCAGAGTCCACCATTAGCTCCACCAAAGAGCCTGTAAGCTCCAGGGCTGGGTTGCCTCAGGCCAAATGACCACCAGGGTGGGAACACAGCCCCACCCTTTGGCAGACAAGCAGATTAAAGTGTCACTGACTCCACCCACCAAATTGGATTAAAGTTTTACCGAGCTCCACCCACTCAGCCCAACCCACCATCAGTCCCTCCCATCAGGAAGCACCCAAGAGCCTCCTAGACGGCTTCCTCCACAAGAGGGCAGACAGCAGAATCAAGCAGTATCAGCACTATTTCATCTTGTGGAACTGAAAATCACAGCCACAGAAAGATAGAGAAAATGAAAAGGCAAAAGACTTTGTACCAGATGAAGGGACAAGATAAAACACCAGGAAAACAACTAAATGAAGAGGAGATAGGCACTCTTACAGAAAAAGAATTCAGAATAATGATGGTGAAGATGATCCAGGACTTTGAAAAAAGATTGGATGCAAAGATCAAAAAGTTGCAAGAAAAGTTTACCAAAGACCTAGAAGAATTAAAGAACAAACAGAGATATGCAACACAATAACTGAAATGAAAAATACACTAGAAGGAACCAATAGCAGATTAACTGAGGCAGAAGGACGAATAAGTGATCTGGAAGACAGAATGGTGATAATCACTGATGTGGAAAAGAATAAAGAAAAAAGAATAAAAAGAACTGAAGACAGCCTAAGAGACCTCTGGGACAATGTTAAATGCAGCAACATTCGCATTAAAGGGGTCCTAGAAGGAGAAGAGAGAGAGAAAGGACCTGAGAAAATACTGGAAGAGATTATAGTTGAAAATTTCCCTAATATGGGAAAGGAAATAGCTACCCAAGTCCAGGAAGTGCAGAGAGTCCCAGGCAGGATAAACCCAAGGAGAAATATGCCAAGACATATAGTAGTCAAACTGACAAAAATTAAAAACAGAGAAAAGTTATTAAAAGCAACAAGGGAAAAACAACAAATAACATACAAGGGAACTCCCATAAGGTAAAGAGCTGATTTCTCAGCAGAAACTCTACAAGCCAGAAGGGAGTGGCACGATATATTTAAAGTGATGACTGAGAAGAACCTATAACCAAGAATACTCTTCCCAGCAAGGATCTCATTCAGATTTGAGGGAGAAATCAAAAGCTTTCCAGACAAGCAACAGCTAAGAGAATTCAGCACCACCAAACCAGCCTTACAACAAATGCTAAAGGAATGTCTCTAAGCGGGAAACATAAGAGAAGAAAAGGACCTACAAAAACAAACCCAAAACAATTAAGAAAATGGTACTAGGAACATACATATCGATAATTACCTTGAATGTAAATGGACTAAATGCACCAACCAAAAGACATAGACTGGCTGAATGGATACAAAAACAAGACCCATATATATGCTGTCTCCAAGAGACCCACTTCAGACCTAGGGATACATACAGCCTGAAAATGAGGGGATGGAAAAAGATATTCCATGCAAATGGAAATCAAAAGAAAGCTGGAGTAGGAATACTCATATCAGATAAAATAGACTTTAAAATAAAAAAAGTTACAAGAGACAAGAAAGGACACTACATAAAGATTGAGGGATCAATCCAAGAAGAAGAGATAACAATTATAAATATATATGCACCCAATATAGGAGCACCTCAATACCTAAGGCAAATGCTAACAATTATGAAAGAGGAAATCAACAGTAACACAATAATAGTGGGGGACTTTAACACCCCACTTACACCAATGGACAGATCATCCAGACATAAAATTAATACGGAAACGCAAGCTTTAAATGACACAATAAATCAGCTGGATTTAATAGATATCTATAGGACATTACATCCAAAAACAGCAGATTACACATTCTTCTCAAGAGCACATGGGACATTCTCCAGGACAGATCACATTTTGGGTCATAAATCAAGCCTTGGTAAATTCAAGAAAATTGAAATTGTATCAAGCATCCTTTCTGACCACAATGCTATGAGATTAGAAATCAATTACAGGAAAAAAACTGTAAAAAACACAAACACATGGAGGCTAAACAATACGCTACTAAATAACCAAGAGATCACTGAAGAAATCAAAGAGGAAATCCAAAAATACCTAGAGACAAATGACAATGAAAACGCAACGATCCAAAACCTATGGGATGCAGCAAAGGCAGTTCTAAGAGGGAAGTTTATAGCGATACAATCCTACCTCAAGAAACAAGAAAAATCCCAAATAAACAATCTAACCTTACACCTAAAGAAACTAGAGAAAGAAGAGCAAACAAAATCCAAAGTGAGTAGACAGAGAGAAATCATAAAGATCAGAGCAGAAATAAATGAAATAGAGACAAAGAAAATCAATAAAACTAAAAGCTGGTTCCTTGAGAAGATAAATAAAATTGATAAACCTCTAGCAAGACTCATCAAGAAAAAGAGGGGGAGGACTCAAATCAATAAAATTAGAAATGAAACAGGAGAAGTTACAACAGACACCACAGAAATAAAAAGCACCATAAAAGATTACTACAAGCAACTATATGCCAATAAAATGGACAACCTGGATGAAATGGACAGATTCTTAGAAAGGTATAACTTTCCAAGACTGAATCAGGAAGACATAGAAAATATGAACAGACCAATCACGAGTAATGAAATTGAAACTGTGATTAAGAATCCCCCAACAAACAAAAGTCCAGGACCAGATGGATTCACAGGTGAATTTTATCAAACATTTAGAGAAGAGCTAACACCCATCCTTCTCAAGCTCTTCCAAAAAATTGCAGAGGAAGGAACACTCCCAAACTCATTTTATGAAACCACCATCACCCTGATACCAAAACCAGGCAAAGATACTACAAAAAAAGAAAACTACAGACCAATATCACTGATGAATTTAGATTCAAAAAACCTCAACAAAATACTAGCCAACAGAATCCAACAACACATTCAAAGGATCATACACCATGATCAAGTGGGGTTTATCCCTGGAATGCAAGGATTCTTCAATGTACACAAATCAATCAATGTGATACACCACATTAACAAACTGAAGGATAAAAACCACATGATCATCTCAATAGATGCAGAAAAAGCTTTTGACACAATTCAACACCCATTTATGATAAAAGCTCTCCAGAAGGTGGGCATAGAGGGAACCTACCTCAACATAATAAAGGCCATATATGACAAACCCACAGCAAACATCGTTCTCAATGGGGAAAAACTGGAAGCATTCCCTCTAAGATCAGGAACAAGACAAGGATGTCCACTCTCACCACTACTATTCAACATAGTTTTGGAAGTCCTTGCCACAGCAATCAGAGAAGAAAAAGAAATCAAAGGAATCCAAATTGGAAAAGAAGAAGTAAAACTGTCACTGTTTGCAGATGACATGATACTATACATAGAAAATCCTAAAGATGCCACCAGAAAACTACTCGAGCTAATCAATGAATTTGGTAAAGTTGCAGGATACAAAATTAACACAGAGAAATCTCTTGCATTTCTATACACCAACAATGAAAGATCAGAAAGAGAAATTAAGGAAACAATCCCATTCGCCATTGCAACAAAAAGAATAAAATACCTAGGAATAAACCTAACCAAGGAGGTAAAAGACCTGTACTCAGAAAACTATAAGACACTAATGAAAGAAATCAAAGAAGACACAAACAGATGGAGGGACATACCATGTTCTTGGGTTGGAAGAATCAACATTGTGAAAATGAGTATACTACCAAAAGCAATTTACAGATTCAATGCAATCTTGATCAAATTACCAATGGCATTTTTCACAGAACTAGAACAAGAAATTTTACGATTTGTATGGAAATGCAAAAGACCCTGAATAGCCAAAGCAATCTTGAGAAGGAAAGACGGAGTTGGGGGAATTAGGCTTCCTGACTTCAGGCTATACTACAAGGCTACAGTGATCAAGACAGTATGGTACTGGCACAAAAACAGAAATGTAGATCAATGGAATAGGATAGAAAGCCCAGAGATAAACTATGGTCAACTAATCTATGACAAAGGAGCCAAGGATATACAATGGAGAAAAGGCATCCTCTTCAATAAATGGTGCTGGGAAAACTGGACAGCTACATGTCAAAGAATGAAATTAGAACACTCCCTAACACCATACACAAAAATAAACTCAAAATGGATAAGAGACCTAAATGTAAGGCCAGACACTATAAAACTCCTGGAGGAAAACATAGGAAGAACACTCTTCGATGTAAATAACAAGACCTTTTTTAATCCACCCCCCAGAGTAATGAAAATAAAAACAAAAATAAATAAGTGGGACCTAATGAAACTTCAAAGCTTCTGCACAGCAAAGGAAACTATGAGCAAGATGAAAAGACAACTCTCAGAATGGGAAAAAATATTTGCAAATGAATCAACAGACAAAGGATTAATCTCCAAAATATATAAACAGTTCATCCAGCTCAATATCAAAAAAGAAAAAAATAACCCAATAAAAAAATGGGCAGAAGACCTAAATAGGCATTTCTCCAAAGAAGACATATGGATGGCCAAGAAGCACATGAAAAGCTGCTCAACATCACTAATTATTAGAGAAATGCAAATCAAAACTACAATGAGGTATCACCTCATACCGGTTAGAATGGGCATCATCAGAAAATCTACAAACCGTAAATGCTGGAGAGGGTGTGGAGAAAAAGGAACGCTCTTGCATTGCTGGTGGGAATGTAAATTGATACAGCCACTATGGAAAACAGTATGGAGGTTCCTTGCAAAACTAAAACTAGAACTACCATACGACCCAGCAATCCCACTACTGGGCATATACCCAGAGAACACCATAATTCAAAAAGACACATGCACTCCAATGTTCATTGCAGCACTATTTACAATAGCCCGGACATGGAAGCACCCTAAATGTCCATCAACAGATGAATGGATAAAGAAGATGTGATACATACATACAATGGAATATTACTCAGCTGTAAAAAGCAAGGAAACTGGGACATGTGTAGAGACATGGATGGTCCTAGAGACTGTCATACAGAGTGAAGTGAGTCAGAAAGTGAAAAACAAATATTGTATATTAACACATATATGCAGACTATAGAAAAATGGTACAAATCAACTGGTTTGCAAGACAGAAACAGAGACACAGATGTAGAGAACAAACTTATAGACACCAAGTGGGGAAAGCGGGGAGGGTTGGGGGGGGTAACGAATTGGGCGACAGGGATACCAAATTGTACACTCTAAATATATGCAGTTTATTGTAAAAAATAAAAAAATAAAAAGTTAAAAACAAATTAGCTGCACTCTGGCTGTAGAATTTATTTTAATTAACCTTTAGAAAAGGCAAATACATCATTTTTCAACATAATCTCCTTGCTTTTCAATACACTTTGTCCATCTTTCAACAAGCTTTCGTACTCCCTCATTAAAAAATGTTTTAAGCTGAGCTGCCAGCCACGAATGCACTGCTGTCTTCACTTCTTCAACAGAAGTGAATCTTTGTCCTCGTAGGGCTGCTTTCAGGGGGCCAAACAGGTGAAAGTCCGATGGAGCAAGATCAGGACTATAGAAAGGATGCTTTAACACCTTAAAAGGAAGTTTGCAGAGTGTTGACAGCGTAGGCAGAAGTGTGTGGACGTGCACAACCTCAGACCACAAAAGATGAATCACTGCACACTGCTCTTCTTTCACACAAATCACAAGTGGGGCATGCATTTTTGCTCACATTGCAGTTACAAATGAACTGATGTAACATGTTCACACCTGCACAGCAATGACTGGGGAGACAGTAGCCTTGAACAAAAAGCGCTGATAAGACACTGTGACCAAGAGAAGTTTTAATATAACCGGAGTGCAGATAATTTTTGACTCACCCTCGTAATATGCAGGGGATTTTGAATGTTGTTGAAGAAAGAAAGAAGAGGTTGTTTTGTTTTATGGGACCTAACCTACGATGATGAGGATGTAAAGACTCAGAGGTTGGCATGGCACTTATGCTTTACTGGGCATGAATTGGATGGAGCTGCTAGGGAGCTGAAGATGAAGGAAATGTTTTCTTGAGAGTATTAGTAAAACTCTGGATAGAGCCCAGGTGGCAACACAGCAGAGGGTAAAAATAAGGACAATTTTCCACAAATTCTGCACAGAACACAGCAGGTCTCTGGCCCCAAGAGTTGAAGACTTTGAGAGCATCAGGAGATAGTGCCTTTGTGTTATCATTTTCAGGATGAAGCAGTAAGAAATATCAAGAGTAAAGGCATTTCTAGTAATTTTAAGGGCAGAGAGCAGATTAAAAAGAGATCAGAGTGCTAGAGAAAGAAGGGTGTTTGTTGAGCCTACGAAAGGGACTGGCCTATGAAGCATTTCGTTAGTGATTTCAAGAGTCACATGGGACTTTGCAGGATGCTGGAAGTCCCATGTTCTAAGGTGCAGACAAAATTAGAAATTTGGGGGTTACTGATAATACAACTTGGTATCCAGAGGCTTCTCCAGCCTAACAAGATTTCAGTCACAAGAATAATTATGGAAAAGTTTATTTAGATATAATTAAGATAAATATTTAACTAATATGGAGCTAAGAGTAGGTTTCAAACTGTTTGAATTTATGAAAATTGTAAGTGAATTACGGGGTTACCCAGCTGATTTAAGGTACCTTGAGCTTTTACATGAGTCACCTGGCAATAAAGAGGTATGGATATTTCCTAGGAGTTATTTTCAGATGGGAAAAAATGAATATAGCTACTTCCACATGGGAGGTCCTGCTACTGATCTATGTAATCCTAAAGATTAATCTATTAATGGCTTAGATAGTTCTACCTAAGAATGGTAACATGTAAATTCTCGTAAATCGACATTCACATATACCCTCCCTTTAGTGTGTTCAGAGGAAATTCTCAAATGGCTTTAATTTAATCCTTTCTCAAAATCCATACAAAGCATTCAATGCTCTATATTAAGGTTACTTAAAAAACTTCTAGACATGTATTGTTACTGTATTTATGTGTAAATAATCCAAGAGTGGATACTAAAAATTTTCTTTCTTTCATCTTCCTTTCTGAGCAATAGCCTTTCCCCACACCTCTTCTCTCTTACGTACAATTCAAAATTCTTCTTTCTTTTTACTCAAGATACCACTCAAACATACGGTACTCCTGAAATGTAAACTCATGTTATCTCCTGCCAAGTTTAGATTCCAAATTAAGCTGCATGGGGCCTTTAATGATTTGGTTTCCTCCAGCCATTATTTGACAAGAATTCATATCTGCTTTCAATGTATTCTTTTATTAGATTTAAGAAAATTTTTTAGCCTGCCTTGAGGTTTATTTGTGGCTATAGGCAAATAGGTGAAACCTGGCAAAGAATCATGCTCTGCAATGATCTTCATCATAGGACAGCTGCCTCTCCCTATTGGTCCAATTCTTTCCTTTTAAAACATTTCAGAAGAAGAAATATAATTATGACCATTAGCCTATTTGAGCTGTACCTTCAACCAGTTTCATTGTAATGTCATTTTTACACTTTGAAAACAAAGTGGTTCATTAAAGAAGAGATTTTCTCCAAGATATGCATTATGAACAGTATGTTACAAACTCGTGAAAGAAATTTCATCTCTTCCAGAATTAGTTCCTTAAATGATTCTTTTAATCAGACTGGTTCTTGTCACAAAATACAGAAACTTTTATTAAATTCATCTGGCAAAGATACACATGAAATATCAACAGATTTAATTAACTTCAAGCAATATATGAAAAAGATTTTTCATACTCTTACTATGAAGGCTCTTTTAGAAATGTTAGCATCTATTTCATTTTACAGGTTTTAGAGTAATTTCTATCAGGAATGTATAGTTCAGTGTGACAGTGGCAACTGAAAGTTCAATGATTAGTAGGGCAAACAGAGGTTAAGTCGGCATATGAGCCAGTCTCTGCTTCCAAAAAGATTAGCATGTGGCTCCTGAACTAATAGTTATGAATCATAGCATTTTTTAAGCTGCTGTGTTTAATGGCTTAATATTATGCTATTCATCTCCATCATGCCTTCAGGCAGAGAGCATAGATCCTGTAGAAGTAGTTTTATACCTCTAGTTAAAATAGTCTAAGGAAGGCCTTTTTACTGCATATTAATTTAACTTCACACACACTAAATATTTTCTTTAAATAATAGCTCTTTAGCATATGAAAATATCTTCCTTGTTTTAATTTTGAATAAATGAAATAGTCATTTATCAACAAGAAAATGTTTAAAATGAGATAATTTTAAAAATACCTTTGTAAAATTCTGGGAGATTTTTCTTCAGGTTTTATTTGGAGTCAAGCTCTGAGAACTAACTCAACCCAACTGTATTAGTCTGCTCTGGCTACCATAAGAAAATCACAGACTGGGAGGCCTGAGAAACAGAAATTAATTTTCTCACCATTCTGGATGCTGGAAATTCAATATCTAGGTACTGGCATGTTTGATTCTCTTGAGGCTCTCTTATTGGCTTGCAGATGTCCACCTTCTCATTATGTCCACATACAGCCTTTTCTCTGTGTGTGAGCATCCATGGTGTCTCTTTCTCTTTTCTTAAGGGCATCAGTTCTATCAGTTTAGGGACCCACACTTATGACCTCATTTAACCTTAATAACCTCCTTAAAGGCCCCATCTCCAAATACAGTCACATTGGAGGTTATAGCTTCAACAAAATAAATTTGGGGGGGGGGGGGGACAATTTACTCTGAAATGCCAAGAACTTCTAAGAAATTATTTCAAAGATAATAGAGTTGAAATTGGTAAGAGTTATTGAAAATTTTGTATTAATCCCAGGTAATAACTGATTTATGCCCTAAGTAAAAAACCAATCATCCTGTTGACTTAAAACAGACTGCCAGTTATTTCTACAGCAAAAAAAATGGGGGAGGGTTTATTTAGGATCAGCAGAGAATTGCAATTCAGGGTCTACAATCATGGCAAACCACATGCAAGTCACCCACAAAAAATGGAGAGGAGACCTCTTTTATAAAGGAGGAAAAGGAAGTTGGGAAGGCTGTAGTAAACAGAGTCCATGGCTTTTCATTGGCTGAGTTATGACAGTCTCATTGGCTGAACTCTTGCAAGGAAAGAAGAGGAAGTCTTTCTTCTTTCTGTTGGGTTTTCCTATAGTTGTAGGGTGTGAGACCTCCTGCCTCTGTCCTCCTGACTCTATTTTAATTGAGGTTTCTGTTTATCAATTTCTACATTTCTCATTTTTGAGCAAGATCTTTCTCTAAAAGGATTGTAGTCAAGAGTCAGTTTTTCTACTTCCAGTAGTTTTTTGTCCTTCAGTGCCAGGAAGAAACTTTCCTGGGTGTAGTGTCCCTTGTCAAAGGGAAAATGCACAGATTGGAAACCTATTGAGGTCATATTCAAGTAAAAAGGAGCAGTAGGAGGGAGAGCTCTCAGGCAATTTTTATTTAAAGTCCATATGCTATCAAGATCATAGTCATCTGAAGTGTTATGTCATAATCAAAGGTTTGGCAGATGAACTTCCAAAAGGCCTGGTCTGGATATCTTGGGAAAGCTATCTCATCAGATGTTGTTTCCTTCAATTCTGGAGAATCTTTACTTTCAGGTCACCAGATGATATGCCTGTAAATCAGGGTTTGGTGCTTTATTTAGGTGTGTCATGTGAATCCAAGAGTCTATTCCTTAGAATTTGGCAGAACAAAGGTTGGTTAGAGGTAACTGAAAGGGGCCTTTCCAATGAGGTTGAAGACAGCCTTCTGTTGGTATCTTTTCCAATAGATGAAATCTCCAATTTGCAAGGTGTTATGCTTAAGGACTTCATCTCCTGAGACTGCACGGTAAAAAGATTGCTCTACCAAAACATAATTATTTTTACTAGAAGCAATTAGACCTTTGTAATACTGGAGTATCTCTCCATTTATCAGTTGTGGGTCAAAAGAGGTAGGAGCCAAATGCATTGGGTATCCTGTGACCATCTCAAATGGTGAAAGTTTATGAGTTCCAAAAGAGTGGATCTAACATTTGGAAAAGCCAACAACAATGCTTTTGGACGAGGTATTTGGAGGGCCTCACAAACTTTGCCAGTTGAGTCTTAATAGTGCCATTAGTGCATCCACTAAACCAGAAGACTAAGGGTGGTAAGTGCAGTGAAAGTGTTGTAAAACCAGCCAAATAGCACAGATTTGTTGAAGTACCTGACCTAGTACTTCATGAGTTCCTGGATCATTATGAAATTTGAGAGGAGTCCTCCAGGTAGAGACAATCTTTTCCGAAAGGACTTCGCTACAGCAGTCTGTCTGCAAGAAAAGGCTTCAGTCCAGTGTAAAAACACAGACCCTAACTAAAACTCACTTGTTTTATGAGTAAGGAAGTTTTATGAAATCCATCTGCCAGACCTGAAATGATCCATTATGAAGTCTAAATTGTTCAGGAGCAGTGCCAACAGGCTTCTCTGGGTTGTATTTTGGACAAGTGGGACAAACGACATGAGCGCTTTTTGCAGCCTTGTTAATGTTTTCCCACCCATATTGATTCATGAATGCCATCATTTTGTCAGTAAACCAATGGTTTAATGCATGTACAATGGTGAGGAGTGAGAATCTGAAAGTCTGCAATAGGCCTGGGTTGTTTTCTAGTCCAAACCAGAGCCTTCCCTTTTTGTCAAACCAACGATTGCTGAATTTCCAATCTGTTGTTTCCTTTTCTGAGGCCAATTGTTGGGTTTCTCTAGCCAGTTTTTATAACTTATCATTTGGGGAAATATCCCTTTGGACCATGACAGAGGTTTGGCTGCTTTTGGTTCCTTTAAGGAAAGCACTCCCTATAAAAATGTCAGCAAGGTGACTTCCCATAGCTCCCAGACAGTCACGTTTAGAATTCCCTGGAATTTTAGTAATAGCTAAAGTGGCAAGTAAAAAATATTGCATTTAGTAATTTCTGAACATAAGGGCCATTTTTTGTTCTATTTTTCCTGACAGTAAAGAAGTCACATTGCTTCCACAACATTCCAAAATCATGAGTAACTCTGAGAAAATATCTACTATCAGTAGAAAAATGGACAGTTTTGCCCTTGGCTAAAGTACAAGCCCATGTGAGAACATATAATTCAGCCTGTTAGACTGAAGTAGACATAGGTGAAGATGCTGCCTCAACAGTACCACAAGGTGTTGCAGTAACATATCCAGCCCAATAATTGCCATTGTCACCTTTTAAATAAGAACCACCTGTGAAGCATAAGTCAGTGCTCCCCAAAAGAATTTCCTGCAGATTAGTTCAGTCGGAGGTGAACTGTCAGCATTAAGCAATTCTGAGGGACTTTGTCAGGGAGAGAGGGGAGAAGAGTAGCAAGGTTAAGACTACCACAACATGAAAGAGTTATGTGAGGAGCAGTTTTAAAAAAAAGGACTTCATAGGAGGTGAGGTGGCTGATTGAGAAATGTTGTGTGATGAGAATTCAGGAGATCCTCTACAGCATGAGGTACAGAAATGGTTAGGGAGAAATCCCACAACAATTTTTTTCAGTAGCCTTAACCAAAAGGGCAGTAGCAGTAATGGCTCAAAGGCAAGAGGTATATCCCAAGGCCATTTGCTTCCTTTTCATATACAAAAAAGAAAAAGGGAAATCTGATAATTGAGATGCCCAAGAGCCAGTGGGTTCATCAGACTCTCCTTTAGGGCCTTAAAGATTGTGTTGTCCAGTTTTTCCCCCCAAATTGGATGAGGGTTATTGTTGTTGACTAAAACATACAGAGGTTTGGTCATAAGAGAGAAATTTGGAATCCAATTCTGGCAATAACCCAACTAACCTGAAAAAACTTTGCAGTTGGTGCTTGGTTTTGTGAAAGTTCCCCACAAAAATGGAGAGGAGACCTCTCTTATAGAGAAGAAAAGGAGGTTGGGAAGGCTATAGTAAACAAAGAGTCCCTGGTTTTTCATTGGCTGAGTTGTGACAGTTTCTTGTTGGCTCAGATCTTGCCAAGAAAGAAGGTGAAGCCTTCTTTCTATCATTGTAGGGCATTAGAGCTCCCCTTTCTGGCCTCCTGGCTCTATTTTAATTGAGATTTCTATTTATTAATTTTTATACTTGATACCTTCTACATCCAGTAACTCCCCAATTTAAATTATGTAAGAGCTTCTTACAAACCAGCCCTTCAATAAGAACTTTTAGCCAAATATTTTGTAAACCATTCATAATTAAAAACCCTTTCATGGCTGAATATCAAACTGATGTCAGAAACACTGCTAGTTTCCTGTCATAGACACTATTAGATGCCACAATGGCTTATAACAAGGTGTTTATGTTCGTCAGTATACTTTTCAAATCCATACTCTTCCTCAGAGTCTTCTGAAGGATTTCCCTTTCTTTTGTGATTCGATATGTTTCAAGCATGCCCCTTTTATAAAAAATGCATTTTATTGTGTTTACAGATCATGGCTTAAAAATAGGTCTGCTTGCCTACCGACAGCCTGAGAGTTTCCCTTGGTTGTGCTCACTGTTCTCTAGGGTTTCATCAATACCCCTTTTCACGTCAGAAGTTTAAAGGCAAGCAGATACGCATAGCTTGTAGCCAAAGTCCCACGTAGCAAGTTCATTATTATGCATGCCCTGACCCTTGATTCACTAAGAAAAGCCCAAGCTGTGGGGGGTGGTGGGGCGTGGAGCCAAACCACATACAGATTTTATTGCCGTGATCGTGTCATGAGTTTGGGTTTACTATAGGTCATACACCTGTCTGGTCTGGGCACGCTCAGCCTGGGGAAGTTCCCTTGTGTTACTCTTTTTCAGGATAAGTTGCCCACCACCCAGACCATAGTTTCGCCAGTTCTGGGTGAGGTCAGGGGAGAATCCCCAGATGGTTGGGGGGTGACTTAACTACTTCCCTCATCTTTTCTTGTCTCCACCTTGCTGCTAACGTCAGGGGAGGTTTCCCAGATGGTTGGGGGGTGACTTGATTATTCCTCTTTTGTCTCTCTGTGTCACTGCCACCTCCTTGCTGCTAATGTCTGACTAACTAACACGATCATCTGGAACGCTCACACTTCGACCAATAGAATGCATAAAAACCTCTTCACCACGTCTCTTGCTGCTTCTTCCTTTCACATAGGGCTTGTCTTATGGGATTAAGCCTTAACCATAGAGATTATTGAGACAGCACCAGTGTCTACTCCTAACTAAATCAATTAATCAGTCAATCAACAACAACGAAAATGTATTTCTTGTTTTCTGGGAAATAGAATTCCTGGATAAATGGGAAAAAATGTACAAAAAGAAGAGACACATATCTCTGGCCTTGTTTTGTTTGAAAAACAAAAACACTTACATTTACTGATTTCCTGGTGAGTATAGCTCTCAATCCTCTGAGCTTCAGAGAAGATATTAAATTTGGGATGGTGTGTGTGTCAATTTTTTGTCTGTTGGGTTGGCACTGGCTGTTTCTGAGTCCAGTTCTACATTAATTGGAATGCCTCCACAGTCCTGGGAAAATCTGTCTTAAATGTCTCTGTGTCCATGGGTTTTTCTTCAACTTCTGTGTATTCAGTGTGTAGTTGATGTAAAGATAGCAGATGGCATACAGTGCATAGGTTGCCATTTAGATGCTATTTTTAGCCAAGATTAATGTGTACTTTGATTTTAGACATTATGTATTCTATTATGATGAAGGAAAGATTGTCCTACAGATCTAGCTGCTAATAATTATGACCTCTCTTAGTGCAAAGTTAATTTTTAAATGAGTTCATTATGACATGCTGCTGCCTACATTAATATGTGAACAGTGAGTTTAAAATGTGACCATCTATTTATAACTTTATTATTTAAAGTTACTTTCATATTTAGGAATGAATTATCGTTGACTAATGTTGAGGGATTCAAACACCTCCTTGGCTAAGAATATGCTGATTGACCTCTTAGGCAACTACACTTTTACAACTTTCCATACTTGCACCCCAATAAAACATGGTAGAAAACAAAACTTTCTTCCCATAAATGAAATTTTTGCATAAATAAAATATTTGCTATGCTGATTCCCTATTAAGATATGGTGCTTCCCATTCCTCCTGCTGTGTGAAAATTAATGATATCCAATATTAACATTGTATCATAATAATAATTCACATTTATTGAGTGCTTACTAATGTGTCAGAAAATGTTAGCTCACTGCATACTAACACATCAGTCCTAAATAGGATATACTACAATTATTCACATTTTATGTAGATATCAAAGTTAGAGGGATAAAATGATTTGCCTAAGTTACATGGATACATAGTGTCAGTTTATAACAGAGCTTTATGAAATACAGACTCAATCAGTGACTAACTCTATAAAAATAGTCTTTCTCACTTCCCCCTAGATGTAAATGTGAGCAAAGCAACTCTGGGTTGCCTTCTCTGGTACTTTATTTCTACTGAGACATAAATCACAAGTTTTGTGTGAGTCCTGGTGCTGTCAACATACAAATTTTAGCGTGAATAAAGATCATTTTAAGGTCAGGCCAATAACAATTACTTCGGGGAGTTTTTCTATCAGAATTGCTGAAGAGAAGAATAATTTCTACTATTTGCTGAAAAGTTAGTAGCCCCAAACCTACTTTTGTCCTTTTCGTATATGAATAACATCTTAAATAATATTATAGTCCTATAACATTCTCTTGCTTTCCTCACATGGAGGGGAGATAAAATTTAATGAAAAAATATGATATAACAATTATGGTAGAGCAGCCAACAGATAGGTAGCAATTACCTTGTGAGGTTTAAAATATAACAGCTGACAATAATCACATATAATAATATACAATGTCAAGGAAAACAGAATGAATGTTTGAATCTCTTTAAAATTCAAAATTCTAAGAGATAAATACTGTGCCTGTTTGATATTCATGCTTTTCTCCCTGTCTTTAGAAAAAATTTTTTTGCACTTGTTCCTTCCCCCATTTGGAATATTCTCTCTTCCTCTCTCGCATTCTCTCTCTGATAGATACTTAGATCACAATAATATCTCCTTTATAGGTCCAGAGGAAAATCCTGACACTACTAAGGTTATTTCCTAAATCAAAACAAATAAGTTTGAAAAGCTGATCCAATGAAAGGGAAGAAAAAAAAAAAAAACTTCAGTGTTGTAAACATTTTCCCAGGGATTTCAAGGCTATTATCCATCATTATTTGGTAAACAGAGTCAATTAAAGGCATTCACATGTAAAACATTCCTTTACAAAGAGCTCATAGTGACTTTGGCAGTCCTGGGAGAAAACTGGGGAGAAGACAAAAACGGAAGAAAGAAAAAGACTTTAGACCAAGACCAAGAGTAACTGTAAACATTTTATGTGCTCTGAATTAATTTGTGCTTTCTTCAAAATGTAACTGCTATGCAATTTTTAGGAAAAAACAAGTTCTATATTTCCATAAAATATTTTAGTTATGAACTATATAGAGCATAGAGGAAGAAAGAATAGAATAAAAGTGTCAAAGAAAAAACTGCATTTGTAAATCTTTTTTTTTTCTTGGTTGAGCTATTCTTTAGCTATCACTGGAGTACAGTCATTTCACTCAACCATACAGTGATTAAATTACTTAATTTCTTTTACTAAAATTTCCTTGGTAGCTTTTCTGAGATGGGAGGATTTGTATATAAATTATAATAAAATTCAAGATCTGTTCTGGATTATCAAGAGAGTGGAAAGCAAACAAAAAAAACGAACAAACAGAAAACAGCTGTGGAAGGGAGTTTTAAAATTTTCATTTGTACAGAGCAGAGACTCCAGTGCAAGGTTATAGTGAATTCATTTATTTCATTTAGTAGGTGTTTGGGCTTCCATATCTTCCTACCTTTTTAAAAGAAAGATATATGTTATGTAATATAATTTTATGAATATGACATTAGACATCTTTGTTTTATTTCTATCAATAGATTGCCTAATTCATAATAATGTTTTAAATAAACTTTAAAATATACTGTCATGGTTCTTAAAAGTGTTGCCTTACTCATGTATTAAGTCATATTAAGTCATTGGGAGGAGGCAAGAAAAGAAAAAAACTCACTATAGCTAAAAAACAAGATCCAAAAATGTTTTCTAAATATATAAATAAATATCAAAATAGCATTATTTTGCAAACTGTAATATTTTGCTTCATGTATATCCAAAATAAATTAGTGAGGAAAATTTTCCTTTAATTAACCTTCAATACTTCATGGGATTTGCATTAAAAAAATGTCAGGTATAATTACAATGATATTTCCCCTCAGAACAATAGAATTAAAGAACAAAAAAGGACCTTAAGAATCTGGTCCAATACCCTTATTTTACAGATTTAAAAAAAAAAAAAAAACTGAGACTACCAAAGATAAATGGTTTTATTCAAACTATGTAGAGCTTCTTTAGTGACATAAAGCAAGACAACATATAGAGACGGAAATACTAGTAACCTTAATGCACTATGCACAAGAAGCTTTATGTCACATCTGGTGTTGCTAGAGCCTTTTCCTCTGTGATCCCCAGGTTTGGCTAAAATTAGAACCCTGAGTTTATTCACATTCAACCCAATGCTATTCGAAGTTTTAAAATGCAACATTTTACCTAAATATATGCTTAACGCTAAAGAGAACTTCAATGTCAAGCAGCATCTATTTATATCTCACTGTATCTCAGCCCTTACCTATGCTGAAAGGTTTCCCATTCTTTTATTTTTAAATTTGGGTTTTTTCTCTTAGAATATAAAACTCAGCACAGATTTCCAGGATTAACAGGCAAAAATACACTTCTAAAGTTTTGAGCATACTCTGTTTTAGAATTAAAAGAAATAGTTCATTTGAAAATGTTCACAACTTGCTAACTTTGAGTGCCATGATATTATCACCCACTAATTTTTAAAAATTTTCTTCAATGGTATGAGAGAAAACTTTTTTGGACTAGTTTAAGTGCTTTTCCTTATTTGACAAATGGATGAGACAAACCATTTTAACTAGTTTTATACTCTTCCTAAATACACATGAATTTTGCTGTGATCAGTCTTTGTAAATCATTAAAACGATGTTAATTATTATAACTATAGACCCATATTTTGTGATGAATATTTATTTCATTTGTTTATTCATTAAAAATAATGGTAAAGTTTACTACACACCAGACAATGTCCTGGGGACCCAAAGGTTAGTAAGGCAGTGCCCTCAGATGCCCTCAAATAGCACTCGCATGTGGTGGAAGAAAGGATAAAACCAGACTGAACTAAGTCTAGTGTGATAATGTGCTTTAAGAGGATGCAGTCTCTTTATGGTGGGAAAATTAGGGACAAAAGGAGTTCAGAGAGGGTTTCTTGAGGATGAGAGAGCCAAAGTTAAGTCCTGAGAAGACAGTAATTAGATCTTTCATAAAGCATCATTAGAATTATTGGACAAAAGAGTTCTATTTTTTTCGAGAATTCTGCTCTTCTTATATCTGACTAAAAGATTTTCAGGTTAAGTAGTTAATGTGTGTATTTAATGATGTGGACTCCATTACTCCTTTCCTATGTAGGAAATAAAATGGGAAATCCTGTCCTTCTATCTTCCAGTTTTAGCTTGTTCCTTCTCTATCTCTCTCGCTCTTCCTCTCCCTATCTCTCTCTCTTATGTAAGAATACACCACCCCCCCACACACTCACACAAAAGCACCAAACCGCATCTTCTTTCAAAACATATTAGTTGCTTATTTTAAGTGCCAATCACAATGTTATAAGCAATGATTACTTTAAAAGACCATAGATATACACAAACGAACAGACAAACAAATAGTAAGTTCCCCAATACTTCCTCTTTTTTCCTCCTTTTTCTTAACAGTTGTACCCACCATTATGCAGAGGTAGAATCCTCCTAAGATTTTCTTCATGATAAAGATATCAAACATAAAATTTAAGTTTGAATTGTGATTGGAATATTCTAAACATCTTCACTGGTTAATGAATTTATTTCCAATTTTTAAGTACATTTAATTTCCATAAAATAGTAAGAGCTAACAAATAATTTTCATAAAAAGTAAGAGCTAAATCAAATAATTACAAATAATTTTCATAAAATAATAAAGCTAAATCAAATAAATGCAATTTTACAGAATAAGAAATTATTTTCAAGCTTAAAAGAATCATTTTAGATGATAAAGTATTGTTTTTATTATTTCTTTGCCACATACAAACATATCAACTTTTTCCCTTTTTTCTTTTTCTTTTTTGGCTGGGGATGGTGATGAGGTGGTCCAAAATTAAGTTTTGACGATAAGAATGAAGTGATAGAGCCCAGCTACTTACAGCCACATATTCATTCTATTTTATATTAAAAGGCAACATTATGTTTTAAAACACAGATAACACTATTCAATTAAGAAATAATACACTATTAATGTAATTATTTTGTGTAATCTATATGTCTGTATTAAATTTTAATTGTATTGGACAACAAAATAAGCTTAACTAAAAACTGCTGCAAGTTTTTTCTTTCTTTTTATATCTTTGCACCATTCTGTCTTCTTCAACTATTTTTTCCTTCAACTACATTTTGTATCTTTGCACGATTCTGTCTCCAGCTAATAACTCCCTGCTATTTCCACATAATATATTTGATACCTTCAGTTTTACTGTTTTTTTCATCGATAATGAAGATGTAGAAATCTGCATAGGGTATGTGTTTGTGACAAAGCATAAAAGATTTCACCTCCTTCATAATATTGTCCTGGAGATCTAAAAAAGAGACTTGAGCCCTGGTGTTTATTACCTTCTTAGAAAAAAGGCCTGATGTATATATTTCACATATGTATATGAAATGGCACCTCCTAATAGAGCAAGGGTTAGCAGTGTCATGTAGACAGCAAAGTAGTTTTCATAAGAAAATAAGTGATTTTGGATATAGTGTCCATTGTCACTCCCCTTTGAACACGTTAAATCCCATGACTTGGATGGCCAATAATCTCCTCCTTTACAGAAAGCTGAGAGAGTTGGCATTGTTAAATATTCACATATAATTTTATCCAAAATTGCAGTCTTGTCACAGGAACCAATTAAAGCAAACCATGGCATCTCTTCTGCTGCAGGGGAGAAGAGAGAGATCACTACCTTCTGAGTACTTATCACTTTCCTGTAGCAATAGGTGATTTTGTGTGGATTGTTACATTTAACCCCCACAAGGATACTTAAGATAGAAGTGCCATGCCCATCTGAGAACTACAGAAACCCAGGCAAAGGTTGCAGGTTAGGTTTCTGCCTACATTCCCAGTTTGTAAATACTACAGCTGGTATCCAAAACCAGAACCCACTGATACAAAAACCTGTGCTCTCTGCCCTGCATCTTGCTTTCTACTGGTTTCCTGTCTTTTTTTTTCCCCAACACAAGTCCACTACTGTTATTTTTAAAAAGTTGTTGTTATCCACTGCCAAAAGCAGCATACTGTTCCGATAGCTGCATTGACTCCTGTCCCAGAAAGCCACATGTGAGTTTTCCAGCCTCCACCAAAGTGGCTAGCAGGCTGTATTTATCTTTTATTTACTTTCCTCTTCTTCCCCCTCCTCTTCCTCCTCCTCCTCCTCCTCCTCTTTCTCTTCCTCTCCTTCTCCTTTTTTCTTTTCTTTTCTTTTCTTCCCTTTGCTTTCTTTTCTTCTTTTCTTTTCTTTTCTGAGATTGCTATTTTGATTGCTGTTTAGAGAGACTTTTGGTGGGGAAACACTACTCTCTGAAAAGACAGACACACATAGCATGACAACCTGAGTTGCACGCTTGACAAACGTGCCCCAACAATGCATGGAATTCATTTTGAAGTGACCGAGACAGATTTCAGGATGTTGTGATTCTTTTCTTTTCCTCCAAGAAAAAAAAAAAAAAGATCAACTTACTGGGTACCTAGGGAACCATTTCATATGACTAATTTATTTTCTTTTAGGTTATTTTACCTTTTTACAAAACTAACATTTATTTTCTGTAGTAATTTTTTTCTCTTTATTTGGAAAAAAATTCCTACTTCAGTGGACAGATTTTTCACTTGATTTAAAATGGTGACTTTTTTGGTAAATTGTCTCTTCGGTTGTTTCTAACAGGTATTTTGCATTTTCATGAAAATGCACTGTCTTAAGAGGAGGGGAAGTCAGGTTAGGAATATGTTTTACTGTTGTTGTTAAGGCCTATTACACCACGTCAAGTGTGACAGGGCATTTCTTTTCTTTAACGCATCCTGGTCCAGTTAGAGCTGAGATTCACAAAAAGTGCTTGGCACAACAATTTAGCAGGAAAGAAAGCTATTTTAAAAGTCTTTTGGGAACAAGTTTGTGAAACAGGAAAAAACATACAATTGAGTTGATAATAGCACTCCATAAAGGTTAGACTCGCTGAAAGGGACTGGCCGTCTTTTTTCACAGGGAACGTGTTGTTCTTAAGCAGCGGTTCTCACTTAACATGGCTTAATTCAGCAAGGAGCTTCTTCCTGTGTAGCTTCTTTTGCACTGGAAAATCTATTTTTAAATTACAACCCAGATTTAGTCACAGGACTAAATAATTAAAAATAAGCTGTGTTTGGTATGTGCAAAATTACAGCAGTTGTAGAGCAGATCATGGGACTGGGTGCCTAGGAAATGTCTCAAGTCACATATCCAGGTTCCCCCGCACTGATTTCCTAAAGAATCTCAAGTTTCTGCAGGCCTGCACCTTTACCCTTAGCCACATGAGCCTTGCTCTTTTAGGAACCTATGCCTTTGTGTTTCTAATTCTTAGTCTCTAGAAACCTCTACCTCTATTCTCTATCAACACACAGTCTTCCTTTTGAAGGAAGGAATTCCGTAAATTCCACCAGTGTTTTGAAATGTGCTCTAATTCAATTCCACAAACATCTCTTAGAGTACACGGTTTATTCTCTTCCCATTATAGACAGTCTTTTTGGACAAAATGGCACCTTTTACTGTTCTAATATATGATGATGAGTGTTAACATTTTACTTCAAGGCCTTTTCTTACTAATTTCCAGAACTATCTAGACAAACACTCTCAGGCACTTTCTTCTTCAAAATATCTCATCTGTACTCAGATCTTTCTCTGCCACCTGTTTTCCTCCTCTGTTGTAGCCCCTATATTACTGATTGGAAGCCTGATACTCATATTAGAATTGGGGGAATCCATTTAGGCTAATTACACTCAACTAAATTCTCATATCTTCATAGATTAAACCTTTTTAATGTCTCTGACTTTTAAATATTCCTTTTCATCTCCATCATTATTAATCTTAGTTCCAGCCTTCATGATTGCAGTATTTTCTTGCCTCACTTACTTAGAAGTCACTGTGGTATTCTAATTTGTCTCTGTACAACTGCCCTTGTCACCATCATTGACTTAATCCTCCTACTCTGTAAAATGAAAATCTTGACATAGTGTTCTACTGCTTAATCCTCCTACAATTATTAATTTTTTTTTTTTTTTTTTTTTTTTTGCAGCTGGGCTAGCAAATACTTGGAATACATGTCATTCCTTCTCAGGATGGTGCCCATGGCAGACATCACTGATGCATCAGGGACACTCACTGAGCCTAGACTCAACTTCATCACTGCTCAGTGCAGCAGTGCTGCCTGCCATCACCAGCAAATCAGAGTAGGCAAAGAGATAAAATCTCTAGCCTAGAGCATTAAATCAAAACTCTTCAATATGACACAAGATACCATCTTTAATTTGCATCCCTGTCTTTCAAGAAAGCCATATCTCTTATGTACTTGCATCATTTTAGCACCTGCCACTTCCAAATTACTGATTTTTTGAAACTCCACTTGTGTCATATTCTATATGTTTCTCTCTACATGCATGAGCATTCAGACACACACGCACACACACACACACACGCAACTTCCCTCATGTAAAATGCATCATTCTATCTGACCAATCAGACACTACAAATATTTGTTGACTGCCTATAACACTTTATTAGCTACATTTGTACATCTTTTTTCCCCTACAAGTTTTTTACTATCTCTAAGATAAAAAATTATAGCATTTCTGGATATCCACTGCTTAACATAGCTTTAGAAATATATATTTCAAGCAAATTTTATACTCAAATAAATGTTTAAATGAATGAATAAAAAAGAATATACTAAAAATTTTAAGATGGAATTATGTTTAAAGGTTATGAGAAAAATAAATCTGTAAAGGAACAGATTTCAATGTTATCAACATTCTATTTGATTCTTTAAAAGCAATGAAAAATAGAATTAATTTTAAATAAAGTATGCATTTACCTGAGACACACACATTGGTTTTTCTTTCTTCCCTCTCACCATCCCTCTTTCTTCTTTCCTTCCTTCTTTCCTTTTTTTTCTATTCTTCCTTTGTTTTTCTTTTACCTATTAATAACTTCATAAAAGGGAAATATTTGGGATATAAGATTTTTAGCCAGGGTTTATTTCCAAGAATGAACTAAAGTTCAATAATTTCTCTTCTCTTTCTTGCTAATACTCCTGTATGCTGTTTCTATGGGATAAAATCTCTGCATTTTTTGTATACAAATTGTCAGTTTTCCATTACTATAAGAAAATGAAATAATACTATAGAAATGTAGAGAAAAGAAATCACTGTTAAGAGAAAAGAGATAAATAACTACAGATCCTATTTAAAACTAAGGGAAATTTTCTTAGATATCATTATACTTTTTGCTCAGTTGTGTATAATGGTTATTTTAAATAAACACATTTATTCCTCAGGGGAAGTATAAAATTTTTGTGTATGAGGTGAAAGCAAATTTCAAGGAAAATGTACTTTTCCTTACAAGTCAAAACAGTCTAAATAGACTGTAAATTGTAAAATAGAGTTGATTGGGCATTGGTGAACATGAGGTGATGCATCAGATTGAGGGAACAACTCAGAGTATACATCCAGGTAAGCTAGGCAGGTTTTCTGGTCAATGTATTTTGTTTTACAATGTGAACATTATTTGTCCCTTCACAAAGAAGAGAGAAAAGAGACTAGATGTTCTACTGAGCATAAATCTTCCCTTAGATATACACATCTTTTTTTTTGGCACTTACTTTTTAAGACATTAATCACATACCATATAGTTCATCAATTTAAAGTGCATAATTCAATGGCTTTAGCATATTCACGGGGTCGTGCAACTATCACCACAATCTAATTTTAGAACATTCATCACCCTAAAAAAGGATCTCGGTACCCATTAGCAATCACTCCCCTTCACCACTTTCCCCCAGCCCCAAGCAACCACTAATATGGTCTCTGTTTCTATAGATTTATCTGTTCTGGACATTTCACATAAAAGGAATCACATAACATGTGTCTTTTGTGGCTGGGTTCTTTTACTTAGCTTACTGTTGACAAGGTTTATCCATGTTGCAGTATGTATAAGTACTCCTTTTGATTGCCAAAAAATATATCATTTTTGGAATATATCACATTTTGTTTATCCATTCATCAATTGGTAGACATTTGAGTTGTTTCCACTTTTTGGCTATTAAAAATGATGCTGCTATGAACATTCATGTACAAGTGGTTTTTTGGACATATATTTCATTTCTTTTAGGTAAATACCTAGAGTAGAATTGCTGGGTTATATGGTAACTCTATGTTTCACATTTTGAAGAACTGTTAAACTACTTTCCAAAGCAGCTGTACCATTTTACATTCCCACTAGCAATGTATAAAAGTTAAAATTTCTTCACATCCTTTCCTACTTGTTATTGTCTCTCTTTTTCATTACAGCTATCCTGGTGGGTATGAACTCATAACTTTTTGTGGTTTTGAATTGCATTTCCCTGTGACTAGTGATGTTGAGCATTTTTTTCACATGCTTACTGGTAATGCATATAGCTCTGTGGAGAAATGTCTGTTGAGATATTTTGTCCATTTTTAACTGGATTGTCTTTTTATTATCCAGTAGTAGTAAAAGTTCTTTTTATATTCTGGATACAAGTCCTTTATCGAATATGTGATCTGCATATATTTTCTCCCATTTTATGAGTTTCCTCATCATTTTCTTGATGGTATCATCTGTAACACAAGAATTTCTAATTTTGTTGTAGTCCAATTTATCTTTTTTTTTTTTTTGGTCACTTGTGCTTTTGGTATCATATCAAAAAACACTGCCTAAGATAAAGAAGATGTGGCATATATATACAATGGAATATTACTCAGCTATAAAAAGGGATGAGATGGAGCTATATGTAATGAGGTGGATAGACCTACAGTCTGTTATACAGAGTGAAGTAAGTCAGAAAGAGAAAGACAAATATTGTATGCTAACTTACATACACAGAATCTAAAAATGGTACTGATGAACTCAGTGACAAGACAAGAACAAGGACGCAGATGCAGAGAATGGACTGGAGAACTCGAGGTTTGGGGGGGGCGGGGGGTGAAGGGAAAGCTGAGACGAAATGAGAGAGTAGCACAGACATATATATACTGCCAACTGTAAAACAGATAGCCAGTGGGAAGTTGTTGTATAACAAAGGGAGTTCAACTCGAGGATGGAAGATGCCTTAGAGGACTGGGATGGGGGGGAGTTGAGGGAGGGTGGAGGGGGAGTTGAGGGAGGGAGGGAATACGGGGATATGTGTATAAAAACAGATGATTGAACTTGGTGTACCCCCCAAAAAATAAATAAATAAATTTAAAAAATTAAGTAAATTAAAAAAAAAAAAAAACACTGCCTAACCCAAGGTTGCAAAAAATGTATTCATTTGTTTTCATGTAAGAGTTGCATTTACTTTTTGAGCTAACTATTAATATCTTGTCGCAGGCACATATTAGCTGTGAATTATCCGAGGGCATGTACTGCTAAGTCTATATCAGATTTAGAAAAAACAATTACATCATGGATCTATTGGCTGGGCTTGGAATATACTTTGGAAATGAATAATGATATCCTGCTTTGGTGAAAAAGAAAATGATTTGCAGATATTTAGATTACAAGGTGTAAGAGAGATTGAAGTCATCTTATTTTACAGGTCAGGAAGCTAGGGGCTGGCAACGTAACTAACCTGAGAATCTTTAGGCTCTGTAAAGTTAGGCAGAATGCAAAAGTAATCTTTCCACTACACTAGCATTTCTCAAAGTGTTAGTTAAACATTTTGGTTGCAAGAGGCAAAACTACAAATCAATCCTGTTTAAGCATAATATGTAACTTGATAGGTACATTGATGACAAAGTCCATCTTTGTAGCTGATTTCAGATATGGCCAGATTTAAGGATTCTAATAATATCATGGGATTCTCTACCAAATCTCCAGCTCTCAGCCAGTTGCCTCTGCTTGGCTTCATTTTTAAAATAAAATAAGTTTTCTCCATCTGATGGGGAAGGACACATGTGGATAGCCCAATAACCATGCCTTACTTGCTTTGCAACCACAACAGGAAATCTTCCCTAACATTAAAAGAAATGTCCCAGAGAGAATTCTGATGGTATAGGTTGGACCACATTTCCATGCTTAAATCAACCTAAATCAGAGGATTGTGCTAATCTGAGTAGTTTTCAGTCACTTCTCTACTTCAGTAGGGCAGCCTCACTTGAACGAGAAGGAATAGATTTTCCAGTGGAAAGAGAGGTTCATTTTATTAGGGAAAAAAAGAAATCATGCTGGGCCGACAGTATCAACAGAGTTCCCATGCTTCCAAAATGCTGAGATATGCTAGTAGGTGCTGTATAAAATTTTTTTTTTGAGAAAGATTGAAAACGCCAAATAACAAAAAGCACCATAGCTTTGATGATGGACTACTATGTTAATTTAAATTAAAATTCTGGCAGAATTATATACTTTCTGATTTTATTGTCTGAGGAAGAAAACATGTTTTCTCATAGAATTTGACTCCTGACTTTGAGGAAGGGAAATAGGTATAAAGCTCGCAGTCCAAAGAGCTGGAAAGATGTGTTTTGTTTCTATGCTCTTGGGCAAGCAATTCTTTCCATATTAGATCTCCTGGAGAGACAGTGTTCCATCAAGTACAAAGCATTTTTTTTCGGGTTCCCTCCTACCTTTTACTAATTGGGCTGATATTTGGCCACCTGCCTCTTTCAAATAAAAAGAGGTTGACCAAAATCACCGGAAATGGCTAATTATGCCCACAATGGAAAAATTACTCCCATGAGTAGATACTTCAGAGTATAAAATGAAGTCCTAAATTTAATCACAATATTATCTCTCTTAATGGTTATTCAACTATTCAACCCGGAATGTTCATTAGATAAGCAAGTAAGCATAGAGTCAATATTTTTCTTTTTGGTTCCAATACAGTGTTAGTAAAGGCTCTTACAGTCAACCCAAAATTAAAGTCAAATTTGAGAGGTTTTATATCTTGTTTATAATTGGATTAGCATGTTATATGCTTTACAATGTGACTGATTACAATGCGTACAATTTGCTAGAGATTTAGTTTATATAAGCTCAGTATTAGGAAATATGCAGTTATTTATTAACTAGATGGACATCATATTTGGGAATATACTTGTTATCATTTCCTTAACTTTATATTTTCATAACTGACTTAATGACAGAATAGAAACAAACATTATTTTTGCAGAAAATAAAAAGTCAACTCATGGCCATCACCTTGCAATATAGGATTAATTTTCACCTATAATGCAATTGAAATTGTGGCAAATAACTTAAAGCATGTGTGAACTTATATTTCTAAAAATTTCAATGTGAAATAATAACAATAACTACTGTGTTCTAAAATGTTTAGGTATATTATCTCATTTTATTTTCACAATAGCCTTCTGGTTTAAAAACTATTTTGCAAATGGGAAAACTATTCTTACCAAAGTTGTTTAGCTTGCAAGAGTGCGGCTAAAAGTTAGGTTTTAAAATCAGGAAGTCTAACTCATATTTGTAACCAGTACAGCTGCTGCCTCTACTTGTAACTGACATCACAGATTGTCCCTCAGTTATGCAAATTATAAATATCAGTTGGATGTTTCCTTATTTCAATAACTCTCTGGAGAAAGGAAAACAGTATCTTTAGTCAATGGGACAATATTTACAATATATGTTTCTTAGCATTTGGAATTTAATAGTTATTATTAAACTAAGGTGTCTCTTCAAAAATAAAACATGTTCTGGAGTTATTTATGAGAGTTTTAATTGCCTTTTTAAATATTAGATGTGCTTTTATATACTAAGTCACTCGTAGGATTTTGATGAATTAAATGTAATAATCTTTCTTACTCTTTCATTAAATTAACTTGTTGGGTTTATTGTTGAATCATTTCTTAAATGTCCTGTAATTTGTGGCACTCTATGAATTTTTACATTTTTACCTAGGTCATTTTCTGTTCAATGCAAAAGAGATAAAAACCCAGTATTGGGAGCATTAAGGCTATTCCAATGATGATGGTAATAAGTTTAGCTTGGCCTAGATGCACTGATCAGATTCCATTCTGAGAAGCCTGGCAAGGGGGCTCATGAAGAAGTTTGTTTGCTTTTCTAATTTCAATTTTCTGCAGTGCAGAAGAGAGAACTAGACTTTTTTTGCAAATGGCCTTTCAAGAGTAAGAATGGCTCTTAAAAAGAGGCAGTATATGCATGAGGTGAAATCAAGATGAGATTTTTTTTTTTTCTGGCTTAGGTACCTTTTCCCTAAGTTCTCATGTAACAAAAGAAAAAGCATCTAGCCAACTGGTCTACTTTCCACTGACTTAGATTCAAACTCAAACTCCTAAGGGGCAATTGGTAGTAGGAGACCTAGGGAAAGCCTTCCTGAGCCAGAAAAAAGTGTCAGGAATGACTTGGTTTCAAGGATATTTGGGATTTGGGTTACTTTCAACAAAACTGTTCCTATACTACCCATTTTTTTCTTTTTATATAAATTTTGAAACTTTATTCAATATTTATTTTTTTGGCCTTTTTAAACAAAATGTGTATCATATTTTTATTAAATCATGGAAAATCATTTGTATACACATTTTTCCACTTTGGGAACACTAGAATATTAAACAGCTGGGTAACAAAACAGTTGAAAGATACATCTCACTTTAAGCAGAGACAAGTTTTAAGTTGTCACATTTATTTTTTTTTAAATGTTGAAGTAATCCGTAACAGGTTATTGACTTTTTTCACCTTTGGGCCAGAGGAATAGTATCTCTTATAACTCCTCAATTGTCTTTAAGGATGTTTTTTCATTACTCAAACCAACCATGAGTTTAAAAAGGTGATTAACTTGAAGTTTTAATACAAAATCAATTTCTTTTTCCCAACCATGGACTTTTAGGGTACAGTAAATGCTGAATTTCAGGAAACAGTCTCCTTTCATAGGACCTATTAAGCTTCTTTTCTACAACAGCAAATGTGTATAATAGTACAGAATATATTTCAGAATAAGTTAAATATTAAGACATACAGTATGGCAATAATGTCCTACTTTTCTTTCTACCATGTAAATTTGAAAGTTCATCCCGATTTTACACATTTATAAAAGGATGAAGACTGAGGGATCCAGTGATACTGAAAACGCATAGCAATCATCAGAACCACATTATCTAAACACTTTGGCCAAATATGTACAAGTGGTCCTGCCAGAATCACGCCTGCATTCATCCCACAGGGGATCTAAATGAACAGATGCTGAAGTTCACCAAATGAAAACGGGCAGTGCTTTTGAAGTTTAGTTGTCACTCTTTCTGATTTTGAGCAGAGATCCAGAGGTCACACTGTGACATGTGTGTATGCACCCCAAATACAAAACATAAACACAAATTAAATATTAGCAAACTTGTTTTAAATTAAATTGAAGACGGCTATTTTTAAGTGCATGAAGTATTTCCCCCTAGCTTCTTGAATGCATGCAGAGAGAGAACTAACATCATGGGTAACATCCATGTTCTTATGTATTAGAGGCCAACCCACTTCCTTTGAGAACTCCCTGGAGTAACACATGAAACTCTTAGGGGGGATAAAAACAATTCTCCAGTCTAAATGGAGGGAGAGTCTCAAATAATCATTTCTCCAAACTCCAGTTTGGATTTCAGACTCATTAAAGCAGGAATTCAAAAATGTGACCTTTGGGACTGGCTCCTGATGCCACCCATGGTGACAGTCTGTGTCCCAGGACATTCAATTGATCCTTAATGCTACAAGCTTCACTTCCTACTCCTTTGTTTTACAAATAAGACACCTGGGAAGGTATGTAACTTGCTCAAGCTCATTGGCTGACCATGTACTGACTGAGGCCCAGCACTAGCTTCCTGTCTTAAATGTCATGAAATCATCCCTTTTTTGAACCTCATGAATGACTCTTATGGGCTATGTTTAAAATTACTGAACTAAGCCTCTAAAATCAGCATAAGATTACCACTTTCTAACTTGGTAAATATTTTCATTGAGAGCAGAAATCTTAACTTGTGTTCCCTTCTATCTCTGTGCACAACTAGGTGAAAGTAGTTGCTCAATAAATAGGGTAAGATGACTAACTGAATTTCTAGAAGTATTTCTTAATCTAACTGCATTTTAAAATGCTTGAAAGTGAAACAATACATGTGCTTTTGATTTTGGTACCTTAGAATGGCAAGTCTGAGTTGTCCAGCCATTTACTAATGTAAGTTAAAAAAAAAATCAAATGTTACAACATTTCTAAGGAAAGGAATTAAAAGACATTGTGTGAGAAAAAAATATATAAATGTGTTTTATGAATAAAAGTAGTATGCACTGCAATGAATGGATGGTTAAGTAAAATTACTGAACAAGCAAAATAGAAATGTATTCTGCACTTTTTAAACCTTAATTATCCAAGTGAATGACTCAATCCTCTAAGTCAGGATACTGTAGGACAAAGGGGCTCAGATTTAGGGTCAGAGAATCTGAATTCTTAGCTTGGTGTCAGCCCTAAGCTTCTATGTGACCTTGGCCAAGTCACTAAAATATGTATTCTGGACTTCCCTGCTTCATTCAGTTGAAATTAGCATTGTGATGACTAATTAAAATAAGACAGTAATAATGATAATAGCAAAAGCTAACACTTATTGTGTATTTATTATAAGACAAATTCTTTATTATCCAACTTAACACACAAGATGAGTTATGATAAAAATTCTAGGCAACATTGATTAAGCCACTACTTGTACACCCACTTTCAGGTCAGGAAATAGACTTAGTTTAAGTGTTGCAAGAGCTTAAGTTTGAAGATACAGCTCTCTGATGCCAATATACACCTTTTAACAAGGATGCAATAGAAAACAGGAAGCTAAAGATCACGCTGAACCCATTTTCTAGCTGGGTAAACCATGCAGAAAAAAGTTGAGTCAATTTTCTCAAAATCAGACGGCAATTTAGGAGCATCTAGAAAGATATTCTGCTGGCTAATGTGACTGCCTTGCAGTATAATGGACATACAGACAGTCCCCAATTTACAATGGTTTGACTTTATGATAATGTGAAAGCAATACACATTCAGTAGAAACCCTACTTTTTTGAATTTTGATCTTTTCCCAGGTAAGCAATATGTGGTAGAACATTCTCTTGTGATGCTGGGCAGTGGCAGAGAGCTGCAGCTCCCAGTCAGCCACAAGATTATGAAGGTAAACAACTGATACACTTACAACCATTCTATACACATACTACCTTCTGTTTTTCACTTTCAGTACAGTATTCAATACATCACATGAAATATTCAACACTTTATTATAAAATAGTATTTGTGTTAGGTGATTTTGCCCAACTGTAGGCTAATCTAAGTGTTCAGAGCATGTTTAAAGTAGGCTAGGCTAAGCTGTGGTGTTTAGTAGGTTAGGTATATTAAATGCACTTTTGATTTATGATATTTTCTTTTTTTTATAAAGCTCATTATTGGAATATAATTGCTTTACACTGTTGTGCCAGTTTTTGCTATACAGCAAAGTGAATCATCTGTATTTTGACATGATATTTTCAATTTATGATTTATCAGGAGATAATTCCTTCATAAATTGAAAAAGATCTGTATTCTAGAGTTAGGAGGAATGACTGGCCAGTTGGGAAGCAGAAAATTACCACTTAGTTTTGATGGGAAAATTAATTTTTTTATCAGGTAAGGATTTGTATCTAGTTTTTGGGCTTGGCTAGTTTCTCTATTCCAACTCTCACAAGCCCAAAGTCAAGGTGTTGGCAGAACTGTGTTCTCTTCTGAAGGTCCTGGAGAGAATCTACTTCTGGACTCGTTCAGATTGTTGGCAAAATTCAGTTTCTTGAGGATGGATGTACAGTTGAGGTCCGCATTTGGTTGCTGGCTGTTAGCGTGAGGGCCACCTTTATCTCCTAGAGGCCTGTTTCTGGTCCTTGTACATGAGCACCTGCATGGCACAGCCAGAAACAGTGCATCAACTCCTATGTTGCCATATCTCTTCTGCTTCCTTTCTTCTGCTGCATCACTCTGACTGACTCTTTAAACTTTCTCTTCTACTTTGAAAGGCTTAGTTTAGGCTTACCAGGATAATTCATGGTAATCTAGGATAATCTTCCTATTTTAAGGTCCATATTTGGTAGTGTATATATGTCAATGCTACTCTCTCACTAAGTCCCAACCTCCCCTTACCCCTCTTTGTCCTCAAGTCCATTCTCTACCAAATGATAGATAGCTAGTGGGAAGCTGCTGCATAGCACAGAGAGATCAACTCAGTGCTTTGTATACTCCAGTAAAGATGTATTAAAAAAATAAGGTCTATAACCTGAAAATCACAGATTCTGGAGATTGGATACGGAAATCTTTGGAGGCTCATTATTCTGCCTACCACAGGATTTTTCTGTCTACACCACTGGTTCTCAACCTTAGTTGTATATTCCTGTATCACCTAGGAAACTTGATAAAATGCTTATCCATGGGCCACAATCAAGATGAACTGAATCTGAATTTCTTGGACTATGATCCAGGCAATGACTTTTTTAAGGTGTCAGAAAATTATAATATGCCTGAGAGGTTTGAGAACATCCGAGAACACCAGGTTTCTTCAACTTGCTTAAATTCATTGTGTAAGTAACCTACTCAGAACATGCTTTACGTATACCCTCTTTATGTGCCCACTTTGCTAGGGTTTGGAGTCAAAGAGATGAATATGATGCATGTCCTAGTCTTCCTGTGCTCACAATCTAGAGGCACAAACAGCAAAAAGGAATAATTACATTACATGAAATAGTTTTGGTTTTTGACATTTTTAAATTTACTTATTCATTTATATTTATTTATTTATTGGTTGCATTGGGTCTTCATTGCTGCACACGGGCTTTCTGTAGTTGTGGCAAGTGGGGGCTACTCTTCATTGTGGTGCGTGGGCTTCTCATTGTGGTGGCTTCTCTGTTGTGGAGCATGGGCTCTAGGCACTTGGGCTTCAGTAGTTGCAGCACACAGGCTCAATAGTTGTGGCACATGGGCTTAGTTGCTCTCGGCATGTGGGATCTTCCTGGAGCAGGGATCAAACCCATGTCTCCTGCATTGGCAGGAGGATTCCCAACCACTGTGCCACCTCGGAAGTCCCAACATGAAATGTTTTAAAATAGACATTTGAATAACTTGCTCTGGGAGTTCTCAGATAGTAATTGTGCCTGAGAACATTGCAGAATAGTTTGCTTGTTTTATGCTTAATAGTTTTTTAAAAATAGTCTGGCCATTACCTAGAGACAGAGGAATACGTGTGTCCAGGTTTCAACATGGCCAAATGAGGATGATGTATTTATACTGTGCTTCTCAAACTAGCAGGCCATGAATTTCCTCAGGTGCTTGCAGAAAGTGCAGATTCTTGAGTTCTGAAGGTTCTGATTCAGAGGTTCTGTTGTGGGGCCTGGACATTCTAACGTGCTCAGCAAGCTTTGGAGGTGATTCTGATACAGGTGATCCCTTAACCCACATTGTGAGGAACTCTGGTTTATGTTACAACAGTAATTTGGTAACTGTTCATGAAATAATGAAAACCCCAAGTCATGTTATAAAAAAGGACTTACACTTTGAGTTTCTTACATCAGTAACAGATATTCAGGAAACGGAAGTCTCTTTATATTTTAATTTTCTTACTATTTCATGGATTGAAAGTGTTGGGAACAGTCCAGGTTAGGATGGGGTTGGGGAATTAGAAACTTATACTGGCATTTCTTTCTCAAAGACTCTAGTGGAAGTAAAGACAGTAATTTGCAAGAATCATTCCAGAACAAAGACTTCGGTTTTGCCAAAAAACAAGCAGTGAGGAGAGAATAAGAGGTAACCAGGATCTTGTATTTGGACACTTTTCTTAGTGACACAATCTGTTCCATATAGTGTAGAATGACAGAAGGAAGTTTTGCATTTGCCCTAGATGTGTAGAATATTGGGATTGAAGAGTGCTTTTTTCCTTGTTTTGATCCAGGAGAAATGTAGCTTATTTAATATTCCATAAAGGAAGGCGTGTATCTAGATAGGAAACAGCCTCACTTTGCTCGTACAAAGGTTCAGGATACTTAATGGCAAATGAGATATGTGTGGGAAGTGCTTCTGTTAGCCAACTTTATACTGACTGAGTAAATAAACAGAGGAGAGAATATGGCTTAGGACCTGTAAAAATCCAAGATATTTTGGAAATGCAGGAGTGGAAGACAAAAGTTGAGTTCTTTCCTTAATCTCGTAGTGAACATACACTTTTAATATTAGGGTTAGGTGACTCAACTAAAAATAAGAATTATTATTAAGAAAAATAAATTAGCAGAAAGTGTATTTATGTATAATAAAAATTTGAGACGATAAGAAGCAAGTTTGAAAGGCACTGGATTTATATTTTTGTGTTCTGGTAAATTAGTATTGATTAAGTCACACTGATTTATTATGTTGATGTAAAATAAAACATGTTTTTACACTGAAGTAAGCCAAGAAGATTAGTTAAAATGTGTGGACTTGGAAACATAGAACTGTTAAAAAAATGTAGAATTGTCTTGTGTTGCAGATCTACCACACTTTTAAGAAATGAACACAGAATGATGCTACATAAAGCCTTGAGTGACTAGGAAGCTATATTTCAAAAGTTATTTGAGGTCTTCAAAGTTCTTTCTGTGATGAAATAAATCATTTTAAGTTTATTTTGGTGATTCTTTGGGCAAGAATCTTACAGTCTATTTATAACCTATTTTTTATTTCATGTGTACAGTAGTAGAATCAAGTCTTTCCCCTTTAATTTTGAGGTGTGATAATAAAATAGTATTTATAGGATCCATGAGGCTAGCAGTTAGAAAGAGAAAATGCAGTAACTACTGCTAGTACCACTGTGATTACAGAGTCACTTAAGAGTTTAAATTAGAGCTTTCTCAGTTTTGAAGTGCTTTTCCCATTAAACAAACCTAAGCTCCCTTGGAAAAATCCACTACCAGATTTAGTCATTTAACTTGACCTCCTTTAATTATGTACTTGATCTCTCCTCCAAATTGAACCGGAACTACTATATTTCACCAGACAACATGTAACTGAGGTGTCAGTAAATAGTTTAGATCTGAGAAATTTACAATGATTTACTTAACAGATTTGGTCAATTAATATCAAGTGAACTTCAGGAAAGATAAATTTGGAATAAGCTAAACATAGAGGAAAGAACCACTTGCTGACTGAATATACGAGAAGCAGTATACAAAGAATCAATAAGCGAAACCTAGGAGTACAATTAGACATACTTCTCATGGTAATAATCATGCCGTTACACCTGCAAATATGAGGCTCAATCTGAACTGATCTTCATATGTGTCTGCAATGGTGTTATCTATATATCTACATGCTCAGTCATGATCTTTCCATCACTGACCAAGGGAACTCTTGATGAAAGAGGTGATTCTTTCATAACTACCACTCACCACATGTGTCTGCTGGTAGGGAAACTTGATGAGTCCTTTGTAGAGTAGATGACTCAAAGGAATTGGATCACCACATAATATGGACATTGCCAGATCTAATGAAGAGTGTAGGTATCCACCATGTTTTTGAAAGACTGCCACCCAAACTTTCTGCTGCATCCTTGATAAAACCAGGGATCACAAACCTGCCCCCTTGGTGAGGCATGCTACCAGTTTACACAGTGCAGAATACAGTCCTGTTCCTCATAGCCCATTTTCCAGGTCACTAGGGAATAGGTGATGAAAGAAAGCTATAAAAGTGGAATTACTTACACTGATCAATATTTTGTGAATTAAGTAAAGTCCTCTTAATTATTGGTGCCAGGATGATCTACTGCATGCTAAGAGATACTTCACTAAGATATTTTTTGGAATTCTGATTTTGTAACCAACTAGATAAGTGACAAAAACAACTGCTAGTGTTGTGTGAAATGTTTTCAAATATACTGGATGTAGGAAAACGTCAAACATGTTTTTTGAGGCATTTTTTTCCTTCAATTTTTGAGCCCATGTACACATTGAAGATAACTTAATCCTGATTCATGTAAATTGTCAAAGCATTGCTTCACAAAAACCTATCTGATTTCCAAATAATATCAATATTTCTTTACATTCTTGTTTGTAAATTTGTTTTATACATATTTAATACAGAAAAATGTGGACTACTAATGTTTTAAATTTGGCTTAAGCTTTATGACTTCCAAAGACAGTACAGTAAACTACTGTTTATTCAATATCCAAACAACCACAGAACTCAAAAACTGAATAAAGAACTCAAAAACTTTCTTATTTTGTCAGAAAGTAAACATGCTGATATAAAAACCTTTTTTCCCCAATTTTCAGTGTCAGTATAGATTCAAACACTACTTAAAGTCTTCTAATAGAAGAAATGACAGTTCACTAATAGTTATGATTAGTGTTACTGATTGTAAGCTTAAAATCCTAAAGTACTTTATTGTTTCATTTTTTCATTTATTTATTGACTTATACAGCAAATGTAAATTAACTGCCAGACACAAAGGATGAAAAGATCAATCAGATATGGTTTCTCTCTGTGAGAAAACACACTAGCTAGTGAAATAGATGTAAGTAACTAAGAGTAACACATTCCAATAAATATTAGAAAAAATTATTCAGAGGAAGTTTAAACTAAAGTTTAAGTCAAAAGTCCTTTTATCATATTCTAGTTCTTTGAAATTTACTTAAGTAAAATATTCAGTTGATTGTTCTGTGTTTTGACCAGCCTCAATAAATGAAAATTAATGTAAGTTTTCCCATATAATGGAAAACAACAAATATTTGTGACAAAACTCAAATATATTGTAAGCAAGAGAGATTTTAAAAGATTGGAGTAGCTTAATAAAAATATCATTTTACTAGTGGCATTGTCTTTGAAAATTTTGCTTCATCATGGAAATGATTTTGGCTCACTAAAATAATATTAAATTATTATATCAATATTTCAGGTCATGACCCCCAGATTTAAGAAATTCTTCAAGACAGCTTTGAATATGATCCAAGAGAAAATGTGATTTGAGTCTGGAGACAATTGTGTGTGTAAGTATCAGAAAATCAGATTTTTCTTATGGTACCATGTAATAAAACTAAAATATCAAATCATTAATTATTGAATTGCAAAAACTTTGATTCATAGTTTTCTATTACAACATGATTTTTTTATATCTAAAATTAACAGAATTCTTATTTTTTTGGTTGTATTTTTTTAAGATCAGCTAATAATAAAAGTGCAGTGTAGCTGACTGAAGAGAAAAAGTTATTTGGAAGATTGCTACAATAAAAAGAAAAGTTTCTTCTAGGTAAGTCATTGATGAGGGCAGGCAATGCCATAGATTCTGTGTGCTAGTTAAAGGTGTGCTCTCATTGCATGCAATAATACAAATAAGTAAAATAAAAGGTTTTTATAACTCTTATTCTAGCATTTTCCCTATAATAAAAATCATGACACTTTTCTTAACAAAATTAACTCTAAGTTCATAGTTCACTGGCAAACATCTATTGATTATATTTTTATCTCCTTTGAAAATTATTTTTTACTCATTCAGTTAACTAAATATTATATTTTATGACTAAACCATAGTCATTTATATTTCATAAAAATACTGCCAAAGTAGGTTGCTCATGGAATTTACAGGGAGTAAGCATTATACACTTTACTCCTGCAATGTTTGTCTCAGAATTAAGAAGTTATCAGGGAACTGTATCTATCATTAGAAATACTTAACAGAAATACTTTTATTTGGTATTGCCCATCTCCTGTAAACTTATTTTAATAATATAGATGACTTAGGGAATCTTTTATTTTTTGATTAAAAAAATTGAATCCTGCAGTGAAGAATAATTTCTATTAACTTATAAGGCCATTTTTATGACTTATGGATGTTAACTCTCAAGGAATTGGCCCACATACAAATTTTTCCCTTATATTGTTGAAGAATCATAAAATTAAGAATAAGATTAATACTTAGCAGAAATAAAGGTAAACTTCATAGTAAAATATGCTATCAAAATTTGTGCTTTTATATTCTTGTGAAACTCTCTACTTTGATACTTTTATCATTTTATCTCAATTTTGGTAAAGGTAAAGAAAATGAAATGTTTTCTAATTACTTAAAAATACATCTGTAAGAAGCTTTCCTGCTTGTAAGTCTAATTAAGTTAAAAAATGTATTTAATTAAGCTCTTTAGTACTTTAAGCCATGATGCTCTTAATATTTGTAATACTTAAGACTATTAATCAAATCCTTAAAGCAAAATTATTGTGTAGTTTTAAAATAAATTTTCCATTGAGAGCCATCTATATTTATTTCATAAATATTGCTGAATTATATTTCTTTTATTTTCTATTGCAGTTTGATTTATATAGCACATTTCATTTTGGCTTTAGTGATGGAGAAAAAGTGTATCCTGTATTTTCTGTTTCTCTTGCCTTTTTTTATGGTAAGTGTAAATTTCTGTAATATATCTCCCTATCTATGATTATTTCTGTTTTAACTTCCAGTATATCCATAACTGATAAAGGCTAATAACACAAAATCACATGTAGTTATCTGATGCATAAGTTAAGTACATTTTTGTATCTAATCAACACAGCAATAATTTGTTTCCTTTCAGTGTATGTTTTTTAGGCTTTTAGTCCTATGACAGGCACCAGAGTATGATGGTGCAGTGTCGGTGGGGGTGTCAAAGTGAGGAAGGATGATGCATACAAAAGTGCAGACACTGGAGAAAAGTATTTACCAGAGTTTGAAAAAAAAAAATGGAATGGCTCTATAGTATAGTCATACATAATAGATGAAATATTTTCAACCAGACATGCTGATCCCAAGTTAGAGTTATTAAAAAAGCAATTCCAACCTGTTGATTTTTCTCCCATTTTGCCAACTGATTGACCTGTATTGACTGAAAAGCAATTCAGAACCCTGCACTATGTTTTAAATAAATTTCCTCATCCATTCACTCAAATAAGTATTGTGTCCATTTTCAGACAGGCATTGATGCTAAGTTTGGGGCAGATGTGTATGTGAGTATGTGCACTCCTGCATGCCTCTGCTTGTTTACGCAGAGCAGGTGGGGCTGGAGTGTAGGGTAGACTAAGGATGACTAAAAAGCAATTGCTATCCTTGAAGGCATCATAGGTCTTATACATTTAATTCTATTTTTATTTACAGATATTTTGTTCCTATTTTTCTCTGTCTCACATTAAAACAGGGACTAATCTCATTATATGTATGAGAAACTCACAGACATAATCTCATCTAATTCTGTGCCAGCAAATAATTTTCTTGTGGTGTTTCCAAGTAAACCCTACAAAGATTTAAACAAAGAAACTCGAGAAAAATATAGAAAATCGAAACGGGGAAATACTTTCCTGTCGGCATTTGTATTTTAAAACATTCTCAAGTGTAGGAGTAGTCCAAATCCTGCACTTCTTAGATGTTATCTTAGGTAAATAAACTAGAATTCAAGAAATAGGATTCCTGTTTCTTCAGCTCCCACCCTCCACTGAGCATGCCAGTGAGCTGCACAGGCCAAAGTTGGTTCCCTGCAGGTAATTCTGTAATAGATGACCAATCTGATTATTGTAATTTAAGCAATTGTGACCGTTTCTCTTGAATTCACTCAGACAATATGCAAATTTGTGTTTTGAAGTAAGAATAAATTGATTTTATGCAATTCTATAAACTGAGAACAGGAGGAAAACATTTTTTTCTTGATGTTATAAATTTCCATTTGCTACTTGTGCAGCACAACAGCTGCATAAATCTTTATTAAGAAATTAAAACCAATCAAAGAATAAAAAAGTTAATGTTAAATGGTGGTGAGGTGATGGTGAAACTTGAGTGGTACCACACATTAAGGGACTATTACTATTTATTTTAAATTTAAATTAACTTCCTGCTAGAGAACAGAAAATCAAGAATAAGGAAACAAAATAGGAGTAGAAAGATAACTGTTTATGGAAAATAATTAATAGGAATAATGCGAAAGCAAAGAAGAAATAAGGTTGAAGAGAGGTTTACATAGGCTTCACGCAACAAAACAGGAAAAAAAGTCAAGTGGAAATTGAAGTATAAGCGAAGCTTAAAATAATGCGACTAAAATGGAAGAATATAAACATATCTTGTCTAAAACCTTTATTGATGTGCATACAATAAAAATTCTGTTTACCAACATCATAAATGAACTTGTCATTATTTTGATTATCAAAATGTAATTATAAAAATGGCAATGATTTTGAGCATTTACCATGGGCCAGATACTTCCCCTCTGTTATCTTGATACTATTTTATCCCATTTTATAATAAGAAAGCAGAGGTTTTGAGGTGGGAGCAGTTAACATCTTGTCCACATTCCCAGGTAAAAAAGTAGAGGTGGGTTTTGAATACAGCTGTCTGCATTCCAGACTACATGGCCTGGAGCTGGCTCCCACAGGCTTCTGAGAGGGAACTGTGGACTGTGCTTCCCAATGCTGCCATTGGCAACTCTTGGTGGTGGTTTGAAATTGGATGTGGTGGGGATATTTGCACCAAGGAAACTGGCAAACATGAATCAGGAATTTCCCCCCAGAGCCTGCTGACCACACAGTACATCACTGCACTTACTGTTTTCCACTGTGACAGACTGCCTCTGAAAGATATTCTCACAATTCTGAAATTTTATTTTCTTTCATCCCTTAGATTCTTGTCTTAGCAGAATCAGAAGAAGAGAACCCTGATGACTTAATTCAGTTGACTGTTACTAGAAATAAAATCATGACAGCTCAATATGAATGTTACCAAAAAATTATGCAAGACCCTGTTCAACAAATAGAAGGTAAACATGACTAAATTTAAATGCATTTGATATATTTTTAAAAGAAAACTACACCACCACATTATTACAGGTCCCTTAGGTCCATTCTTAAAAATGGGTAAGTTGCTAGTTTTTCTGGTATATGTGCAGTTTTAATTAGGTATTTATAAAGAACATTTTATGATGTAATTTATCTTGCTTCTTTTTAAAAATTGTAATAAAAATATGTGTGACAGGGATTTTTTAGTAACATTTTTTATGGTATAAAGATATTTAAAATATCAAATAAGTATCTTGAATGAAATGTCGAATTAAATCAGTGACCGTTGGTCTTTAGTTTATGTGATTTGTATTTCTTTTTTTCACAAGCTCCTTGATAGCTTAATAAGATGACAAATAATTTTTTTTTGCATAACACATTTTGTATAATACACTTGGTAGCAAAGCTAATGAAATCCAAGAGTTTCTGTTTCCAATAAGATATTTTTAAGGTATTTCTGAAACATTTACTGAGGGCCTACTAAGTGCCATATATATGCCTCAATTCTGAGTAGCATAAGTAGAGTTGCCAAGTTTAGCAAAACCAAAACCCAAAAACTAAACCAAAAGCATAAACAAAAAGAAGCCCTGTATTTTATCTGGCAAGCCTATAGGCAGGGTTATCTTCAAAATGTAAAATGCTGAATTCATAGTGAAACAAAGCAAAATGTGAAGACCTCAGATATTTTTAAATCTTTAAACCATCAGTGGAAACAAAGAATTTAAATTTTGGGGAAAATATGTGATAGTATAAAATACGTTTGTTGTATACATGAAATGTTAAAAGTAGGTTGTTATTAATATTTGTAACTGTCAAAATGAACTTGCTTGGGAGAAAGAGAAAAAAAGCAATTTTCCCACATTGGTCAACTCTTGGAATCTTAATCTAACTGAACAACATAATTTGTTCATCTTTGGAGAAGTACTTAGATATATCTGCCCAAATATTTTTATTACAATATGCACCCAGTTAAAACATGTCTTTAAAATATGCCAGACTATGACAAACTATCTGATATTAGTTACATATTCAATAGGGATTGAATTATCAGATAATTAAAATTGTATACAAATTCTGTGTTAACTGATCTGGCTTCTCACTTTATTCCACTAAAATCTAACTAGTTTAAAATTATTGAATTAATGCCTTCCAAATCATCTAGATATGTGTCAAATCTAATTGTTTAACAATAGGAATATAATTACGACGGTTTAATTATAAAAGAATTTTGTGATAAAACAAGTTCAGGATCACTGCAAAATAAATCTTCCTCTTGGAGATTCATAATGCACTTTGTAATTTTAAATACTCTAAAAATCTTGTAATAAAGAAATGTGTTTAACTTCATGTTTTCCAAATCTATTTGACCACAGAAACTTTTTTAATGGACTACCTGCTCATGTCTCACTTAAATGCCGTACAACACAGTTGGAAAAATTCTAGACCTTGCAATCTATCATGCAGCCAGTGTTGTGGAATCTTTTGGAGTGGTATAAGGACTTGTTTGAAAAACTTCCTAAAATGGTATCAGGAAAATTTTCTCTGATAGGCCACAAAATGCATTTTATTTAGTTATATGTGGATGCAAGCTATTTAAATAAGTTTGAAAATCACAGGAGGGAAAACAGACTATTGAGTTTTGAGGGGTTTTTAACTAGAATTATTTAGATTTTCAGGCCAATGGAATTTTTTTCTACATCCATGAAGCCTAGATTTATTCTGAGATTGCTGTACAAATCTGTTAATAATAATAAACATCTCATGCAATATTCAAGTTTCTATCTATGTGTGCTTATCTAACAAGACTGAAAATTACTCTTTGATTACAGACTGTTATAACTTTGGAATATTTTGGTCATTTTAATTGTTATAAAGATTTTATATGATGTCTTCATTTTCAGTAGACAGTCTTTATTCCATGTCAGTGTGAGTCCACCATTAAGACTTTATGTCTTTCTGTATAACTAGAGGGAGTTAGTAAGTCTTAATTTTTACTCTCCCCTTAAGGCATTTATTGCAACAGAACCTGGGATGGATGGCTGTGCTGGAATGATGTTGCTGCAGGAACGGAATCCATGCAGCACTGCCCTGATTACTTTCAGGACTTTGATCCTTCAGGTAAAAGCAGAAGTTTACATACAAATATCCTTGACATCTATTTAATAAACTCTAGGTTAACTAAATTACTGTTTCCTTTTTTCCTTTTTAATTTGAAAGAAAAAGTTACAAAAATCTGTGACCAAGATGGAAACTGGTTTAGACATCCAGCGAGCAACAGAACATGGACAAATTATACCCAATGCAATATTAACACACGTGAGAAAGTGAAGGTATGTAATAATTATAAATTCAAATTTAATTTACACTATCTATTTAAAAAGTTAGTTACTGGTACAATATTGGAGAAAATTTAGTTAGTGTTCATTCCATTGTAAAGCCTTATCATAATGCAAACAATGAAGAAAAATATCTTCGTAGAAATAATTATTATTGATTCAGTCATTACACTGAGGAAGCAATTCTGCTTGGTAATAATGTATTTACAATTTAATGTCTCAGTATTGGAGTTTAGAATTTTCTAAAGTAAACATACTTAAAAAGTGTAAGAAAAGAGAAAAATTTCATTTGTGGTGGAATTCCTATAATTACGATCAGGAATTGTGCTCAAGGAAGCAAGATAAGCCCAGTGGGGTTTATGCGGTTCTATCTGTCCCTCAGCAGAAGGCTTTCATTCTGACTGGCAGTTAGGTCACCCTCACTGGCATTCCCTCTCTTAACATCATACATTAAAGTCAAGGTTAGTCACAGTTTGTCACAACAACAAAGCTTTGATACAAAGTGCCTACATATATTTGCACCTTTGTGTTTGTCGAGGTAGTTTGTCAACAATGATTAAAACTGAGTTCTGATTTCTGACTTCCTGTTTCTGCTCCTTACCAGCTGTGACCTTGGGCAAGCTGTAAACTGTCTCTGCCTCAGTCCCCTCCTGTGTAAAATGAGGATACCAAATCCATCCTCAAGGTTTTCATAAGAATTGACTTAATACAAGGAAAATATTTAGAAAACTAACAAGCCTATAGTAAGCATTTGATAACTGCCAGCTATCATTATAATTATAAACTATGTATTCTTTGCTTATTCAGGGAAGGGTTTGAAGAAAATTATAAAAATACATAATAAAATGGTAAGTTAGAATAGAATAAAGACAAAAATCAAAAAGTCAAAACCAAGATAAATAATTTATTTGTACAGATCAGAGGCTCCTATAAATTACTATATTGAGATTTGTTTTGGAGCCTCAAATTTGTCAAAGGAAAAAAAAAAGCCAGTTGGGAAAGAAAGCCTTATCTGGCATTTAAGTCTAAACAAACAAACAAAAATCATTTAAGGTACATAAATTGAGTGAAAGTTGTCAATGTCCTCCAAAATTATAAAGGCTGGTTTCAAATTTTATACAACCTAGATCAAGAAATTTATTTTTTTATGTGTTTAATATGACTTCTAATTTCTTAAATAAAAAGAGCAATTTATAAATTTTGATATCACCTGATAAATTTTCATAGATATTCTTCATTCCATAATGTATTCAAATACTTATTGGCTTGCAAGCTGAATGGTAAGGCTACCAGATCACATGTTTTTAAAAAGTAAGTTATTTTATTGACTGAGCCTATACATATGTAGAATTATAGTATTAATATGACCCTTTTTTTATTCATGCAAATTACAGACTGCAATGAATTTATTTTACCTGACTATAATTGGACATGGATTATCTATTGCATCATTGCTTATCTCACTTGGTATATTCTTTTATTTCAAGTAAGTACATATAAAATATTTTTTTAATTTACTGATTATCTTTGGTGAATGCACTGTCATATGCATGTTTATGTCATGTGCTGATAAAATATATGAAATATAGATGATTTATAATGTTTAAAATAAATGTTTGAAATAAATTGAAATATGTTGACTTTATCTTGACTTTATAAAATATAGAAAAAGGAGATTGATTAAATATCTGAAGGCTAACTTTACAAAATAAATACTCATATAAGAATGAAGTCATGCAGAAAGAAGGGAGCCAAAATCAATATGTAAACCTATCCTTATTTGCTTTGGAAACTGCCAAATATTATAGGCCTTCCCAATTAAATCTTCAGCTTCTTGGTCAATTTTAGTATCAGTATACGTGGAACATTACAAGAACTGATATTTTGTGCAAAAATAGCAATGACATTTAATATATGTTATTAAAAATAATAATTTCAATATATTATGGTTAGGTTAATTTTACTGCTTTTTTTGCGGGGGTGGGGGGGTCATCTTTAAAATGGTTAAATTATATTTTGTATTTTACTTGAAGTTTATTCTTTTTTGAGGCAAGAAAGAGAGTCAGCTCCAATTTCTTTTTTTTTTAATTGAAATATAGTTCATTTACAATGTTTCAGGTATACAGCAACGTGATTCAGTTATACACACACATATATATTCTTTTTCAGATTCTTTTCCATTATGGGTTATTACACGATATTGAATATAGTTCCCTATGCTATACAGTAGGACCTTGTTGTTTATCTATTTTATATATAGTAGTGTTATCTGTTAATCCCAAATTCCCAATTTATCTCCCCTCCTCCAATTTCTTGATTCAACCGATCAACTGTGATTTTTTAAATTGATAGGAAAGTAAATTCTACAACATGAATATAGTATCTTATGCATTAACATGGTCTTCATAATTCTGATCACCACCAGTAATTACATAATGCAGTGTAAAGAGAGAGTAGCTATATTTTATTGTATCTTCATCACCACTGCCATTGTCATTGTCTCTCTCTTCCTCTCTTCTTCCTTCTCTTGTTCTTTCCCCTCCCCTCCTCCTCCTTCTCCTTCTTTTTCTTCAACAATCACCTTGGAACATTAGCAGCTTCAGAACCAACAAAAGTAGTAGCATATCAAAATAATCCAAATCCAGAAATTATTAGACAACTGGATGTTAGGTTCATTTGTAACTGGAGTACCAGCTTTAAGCCCACAATTCAGCACATATTCAAAGTACATGAAATAATATAAAAACCAACCAACAATTATCTTTCATAGGTTCAAAATCATGGGATCTAGAGATTGCATCATAATTGCTGTTTTTAGAAACTTGCGCATTCTTAAGAATCTTCAATATCAGTTACTTTGGGGAATTTTTTTTAAACTTTTATTTTATATTGGATATAGCCAATTAACAATGTTGTGATAGTTTCAGGTGCACAGCAAAGTGACTCAGCCATACATATACATGTATGCATTCCCTGCCAAACTCCCCTTCCATTCAGGCTGTGTCATAACATTGAGCAGAGTTCCCTGTGCTATACAGTAGGTCCTTGTTGGTTATCCATTTTAAATATAGCAGTCTGTACATCTGTTCATCCCATACTCCTTAACTATGACTTTGGGGAATTTTAATGGCACTTTGGATTTATGACATTATCTAGGCACCATTAGAAACTGACTAAAAAAATTCCACTCTGAATAAAGCTAATTCAACATTTGTGTACATTGTAAAATGTGACTTTATTTTTTTACCAAATTATGTAAAAAATGCATTGAAATAATTTGAAGATAATAAAAGTTCTCTTCCATCCTAAAATATGGAAAACATTGCTTAAAGAATTAAATTTACTCTTTTGTAACAAACTGCAAAATGTTTTTGCTTAAAACAAACGGTTAATTCTCAGTCACTGCCTTTTTAAATAGTTACATAGTACCAGTTGCTTATATACAGTTTAATAAAACTTCATGTTTTTACTCTTGAATATACTCTTAGCTGATGAAAGATTTTTGAAATGAATATTTTGGAGTACATAAAACTTCATTATGACTGCCTAATAGATTAAAAATGGAAAATAACTTTCCAAAGTGACAATTTTTAAATAAAGTCCTCAGGTCTACAGTGATAAATTATTTACACTAATTGATAAAGTGAAATTATGCTAATGATGCTAACAAACTTATTGGTAAAATATGGCACTAAAACCCACTTAACATTTAATTTAGTAAATTTAAAAACACAAAATGAAATTAAAATTTCAAAATCTCACTTAGTATAAGTTTAAGAAAGATATCGTTCTTTTTTCTTCTGTATTCCTGAAAACAAAATCTTTACAATTTAAAAATGAAAGTATCTAAATTTGAAAAAATGACTTTCTTGGATCTTAGAACTAAATGATGCAAGTAATTCCCTAAAATCTATGCAGTACTCTAGAACTCAGATTTTTAGTTCATTAAAATTACATATTACCACACATAGAGAGGATTCATTTAAATATAACTAATATCAGCTAAGATTCTTTTTTTAACATGGAGACTTTTATGACTATGACTTAGTATAAAGTAGATCAGCCTCTACCCTAAAGGCATACAATAGAAATAATAAGAGTTATTTAAGACTATCTTAAAAATCCTTTTGGAAAAAGGCTATAGTCTAAATATTTCTAACCTCAGGAAAAAGAATGCAACCACTAATTAAAAACAAACTGTAAACTTGAGAAATAAGAATTGCCCTTAAATTTGCACTATTTTAAAAAATTGAAAACAATTTAATTTTTTGAAATAAATTTTTAAATAAAGAAAAGAAATATATACACCTATAATTCTAATACCCTGTTGGGCAATTTCATGTATTTTTCCAGTTTTATTTCATACTCATTTGTATTTACTCAGTTTTATTTGTAATGTACAAATTAACTATTTTTACAACTTAGCATTATATAATTCTTTCCATGTCACTAAGAAGTTTTTAAACAACCATTTAATTGGCTAACTAATATTCCATTTAGTAAGTTGACAAAAATTTACTAAATCATTCTTCTATTTTTGAAAATTAATATTGCTTCCAGTGTTTCCTATTAATATAAAACACTGCAATGGACATTTTCAGCCATAACTTTTCCCATATTTTACACTATATTTTTAGGCTACATTCCCAGAGATTTGTGATTTCTTGCTGAAAGGGTATATATCTTTTTATGACTCTTGAAACATATCATCTCAAAAGTATTTCAAAATCAACATATTCAAAACAAATTCATAGTATCTGCCTTCTTCTAATCCAAAGCAGTTTTTCTTCCAGAGTGACCCATCTTTACAAATAACACCACCAGAAATCTAGTTGCATAACCCATAAATTTAGGAGCAATCTTTGATACCTCCTCAATTTTCCTCCCTATCATTCTCTCCTCATACCCTGTGGATAAAATCTCCTAACAGCCTTCCAATCTATCCAATTTGTTTCATCTTTTCTGCCACCACCACCAACCTAGTCTTATCTAGCCTCAGTAAGTCCACTTTCACTACCTTCATTCAATTCTAAACAATGTAGCCAGAATATTTTCAAAGATTTATGTTAAATATAGATCTGATTTTATCATCCCTTGTTTTAAAAATTTTAGACTTCCTATTGTAATTTATATAAAATCAAAGTCATTAATGTATCCTATAATTGAATATTCTGTCCATTCTCTTCCTTGTTCCTCTAGTCTAGCTAAATGTATTTATCTTTCAGATCTAAACTTTAGCATCATTTCCTCAGTGAAATCTCTGTGATTTTTTTATTGTAGTATTTTTGAAACTACAAGTAGTTTGTGCTAAATTTTTGATTACCATTTAGAAGCCCACTATCTCTGCAGATTTAATACTAATACAGCTGAGACACTTCAGATTAAAGGATCTTTTTATTTTGCATGTAATAAGCCAAAATATTCCGTCGTTAAATTTCTGAAGGACACAAAGTTGTGTAGCAATTATATTGCATGCCAAAATCAGTAGTTAAAAAGAGAACAAGGGTGTCCTAGAATTCCAAGCCCTATAGCTCCAATCAAGTATGAATTTTAAGGATATAAATAAAGTTCTGAGCTAATTCAATAAAACCAAATGCAAAATTAACAGTTTCTTTATAAAAGAGCCACGATTTAACTGAGCAGATGCTTGCTGTGGACTAAGGAGGCTATAGTGGGACTGCCAAGTGAAAACAATATTGCAAGTGAGACTATACATAAATGCAAAGTATCGAGTTTCAGATCTGTAATTAGACCAGTCATTTACTCTGTCCACTATGGACTGACTTTGTAAGAGGAAAAGAGGATGTCATAAGAAATGACTTATCAGGACAGTGAGGAAATTGAAGAAAATAATATCTGCTGATCAGGAAGTCAAGGTACCAACAATGTTAGGCTAAATGACAAAATAACCAGGGAACAACAGATGACTTCAATAATCCAAAGGCTAAAAATGGGAATAGAGTTTGTATAATAACATAGAGAGAAAAAATAGTTGGCTCAATTTAAAAAAATAAAAAATTCTAATAGCTAAACAAAATAGACTGAACGATGGACAAACTGTTCACTTTGACCAATTGGTCAAAATAGTTGACTTTCCTGTCACCCAAGATTTTCAGATATTAGATGTCAACGTATCAGGAATTTTGAAATAGGTGATTTCTATACTGGGTTCATAGCTGCACCTAATGATCTTTACTGCTACTTCCAAGCCCAAGTCTATAATTTAGGAAAGAAGACTAGAATGAAAGAGTTAATTTTTTAGAACAAAATATATAATTTCAATATCAGGAAAGTTAGCATTTGTGAAAGTATTTTGTAGGCTGAAAGCAACCTACACAAAGTATATTTATTATTGACTAGGAATTAAAAGAAAATCTAGTTCAATATTTTTGTATCTGTATTTACATAATTATGTTAAAAAAGCAAATGCTATTCAACCAATACTCACAGGTATTTTTAAATTGAAGTCTTAAAATTTTAAACTTCAGAATTAATTTATTTTCTCCATAGAAAAACACTTTTTAAAAAACTGAAATTGTGTATATACATGCAAATTACTTTAGCTTTAAAGATACAATCTGTAGACTTTTCTCATTTTAAAAGAGAGGCTAAAAACTTCATGTTGCCCCACTGTCTTTATGTTCAACATATTAATGGCCTTTTTTTTTAATTCAGAAAAAAGAGCAGGTTTTCTTTTTTTTTAATCAAGAATACTATATGCAACATATATATTATTGCATACAATATTCTTGATATATATACATGCTAATTTCTAAAAATTTCCATGCTTTAAAAAAAGATTCGTGGCGTGCTACATAGACAAAACCTACAAAAGCAAATAATATCTTGCCAATATATGGAATTTGGTTCTTTGCCTCTACATAAAAGAAAAATTAAGGTTTTCAACTAATTGCATTGCTTATTTTTAGAGTTTATCCTGAAACTACAATTAACTATTCATTTTCTATAGTGAACTAAAAAAAATCTTTAAAGGTGAGTTAGCATGATAGATATATGCTTGATTTCAGGCATAAGTTAATTTTAATGGATAGAGTAATACAGTAATTAAAAACATGGGATATATGCAAATCTTGCCTTCACTATTTACTAATAGTATGGACTTATCCTGATTTCTGTTTTTCAGTTAGCCTGTTTCTTTATAATGAGCCATAACATTGGTTAAAATACTGGGCAGAGAAGATTCACATAGTACCTGGCATGTAGTGATCTTTCAATAAATGGTAAAAGGTACTGATTTTGTCATTAGACAATATCAATCATATAGGCACACAGACTATACTCACTTAGTCATCTAACATTACCCTTATATAAATAGTAATACATACGTATGCATTATTAAGTGGAGCATCTCATTTGGAAAACACTGTCTATTGTTGGCATAGTTATCACTCTTGCTATTTCTTATTAGTCCATTAAAAAGATTTTATATCAATATTTAGCCCTGATAGGGATAGTTTAACAGCAGGCTCTTTAAAAGCATAATTAAAGAACTCAATTTCTAGTTTTATGTGGACCACATTTGTAAAGATATTGTTATAACATTCACATAGAAAAATAAGTATACAATTGCATGAAAAATTTTATAAACCAAATTAATAGTATAATTATATCAGAAAAAATTGTGGTTAAGTAATTTAGTCAAAGATAATAAAACTTTTTTTAATGCCCACAAGATACCACATAACTTATTCAGTACTTGAATTGTATTAAAGAATTTGTAGTCTTTGATTTTAAGGCACTTTTAATATATACTCCCCAGAACTATCTACTAAAATAGGAAAAGCCACTATCAACCCAAAACAATTATCTGCTAAAACAGGAAATAATGGAAAGAACATCACAGTTAGCTCCATGAGAGCAGGAATCATCACTGCTTTGTTTCTTTATACATTCCAGAGCTTAGTACATAACCTTGTGCATAGTAGGCACTTTAATACATTTTCAAAGAATGAAGACATGAACTGACTTGGAAACATTCTAGGACAGACTTTCCCATGACTTATCTGTGGCCTTGGACAAGTCCCTTGAGTTTGGCCTCCATCAACAAAGAAAGACATTAGACTAAGACGCTTTACAATTCTAACCAGTAGAAGCATCTGTGTAAAATAATATAGGATACCCTGCAGCTAGATCCAAAGAAGACCAAGGCCATCTCAAAAAATGCTTAACTGAATGGTTAATGAAGCCTGTTCATACAGTCAGGAACAATAGAAATCTTAGCTTTCTTCCAGCTAACCTGGAAACAATTCCTAGGAGAACTGATGTTTCACATAAAATCATTGTGTGTACAAAAATCTATCAATATCTCCTTTCTGCTTCTGAACCCAGTTCCTCACACTGCAGTCATTCTTGCTTAGTCTAGGGTAGAGGCAACTTTTTTTTTTCATTTGTTAATTGAGGGTCACTGATCCACCCTAATAAAAAGACCGTACAAAAAGTTGATTTAGGGTACTGTTTGTTATTTTTTATTTAGAGAAAAGAAAAGTCTACTACTTATCCATGCTTTAAATTAGAAACAGAGAACATGAAACACTATTTACCAGATATACTTCAGTTTTATATTAGAGCCAATTTAAGGAAAGAGTCAGAGTGGGAGATAAAAAGAAAGGGAACAGAAAGGGAGGGGAAGAGAGAGAGACAGAACTTTGGGATTTGCCAAGCCCTGAGAGGCAATGACTCTTACTCATAATGATCCTTGGAAAAACAAAGCAGAACCCTTTAGATAAAAAAAATAAATAAGCTTTACCAGAATTAGTTATAAATTATATTTTAATTACTGTTTAAAATCTGAGAGCATAGCAAATCTTGCTCTTACTTTGAACCCAGACAAAGGGCTCCATCTTCTTGCACATAGAAGAGCACATGTAACTTGCATGGGGAAAAAGGTAGTTCTTTTTTTTTTAACCATCTTAATTTTGCTGACATTTTAAACAGTAATTCTAAATAATTTTAAGACAAGTTGCATATTTGCAACTATATGGACAATGATATCATTTCTCAGTAGTCCTGAATAAAATTCAGAAAGAAAATCTATTCAGTTGGTAGGCCAAAGCTTTCTCAACTTAATAAACTGATCCTTTAATGCTTATATTTCTGCTTTTCAGGACAAGTAAACCAAATTCTCACCTTTTTTAGATAATATATGAAAATATTCAATCAATATTGTGAACCTTTATCTCATTTCCAGTTTCTTCATATATATCTTGAATTAGAACAAGTATGATTTTCTTCTTTAAGCTATAATTATTCTCCTGAAAACTCTTCATAATTCAGTCTTTAAATTGGTTTTAAATAAAGCTAACTATTTAAAGAAATCCTGCATTGAAACAGAGAATAGTCTTTCTCTACAAATCATATTCTGATGTACCTGTTTTTGAAAATCAGAATTATCACTTAAATAAGTTGTTTAAAACCTGACAAGTGTGAGCTGTCAGAAGTTTGACAGTGGCTGAGCTCAGAAACAGTCACGTAATGGTCCTTGAATAATATACCTCTGAGTGCCTACCCAGGACCATCCTTGTTTTCTCCACTCTTGTGTTAAGAGTGTGTCCATTGTAAGTTTGTTGTGCACTATAGTTCTGATATACATTCTATTCTATTTTATGATTCCTAGGCTTCCTTCAGCTTAACATTGGATATTGTTAAATTAACTATAGTTTTTCATATAATGTTTTATTAAAGCATATTCATTGAGCCTATTTCCAAATTAATGCATTTAATCAATGTGCTTAAAAATCCTTCCCTCTCAAACGGAACATGATGAGAACTGAAAACATTCCTATTCAATAATGTGAGTCTTGGCTGGAAAGCTTTTTAAATATGTCCACTGTAATTATATAATAAAAGCATTCCATCTCCACATTAGAGTATCAGATTTAAATAAGGACAAATTGGTGCAAGAAGTAATGGATTTACTCTAACAAAAACCAGTTCCTCTATAATGTAATTGCTAGTACTGATTTGTGGAGAAGGGTCCCAAGCATGGAAATATAAAGTAAACAACTGAATTAAAGAATTTGGACTTATTTTAAAGAGTAAATTTATTATTTCAACTGTAACTAAATGTTAAAGATCACATATTTCTGTTGATTTTTTAAAAATATGCAACTTCTTTTAAGTATATTTATAAAGTATATTTAAACATAAGTACTATTTAAGCATAATTAAATTTTCATAGGAACAAAATGACAAATCATCTTAAGAATGCTAATGATCCACTGCTTGTTATAAAAACTATACAGTTATTTGAATGGATTGAAATTTTGTAAGTTGAAATACATAACATAAATAATATAACATCTTTCTTCCCAAATCATAATACGTTTTGCAATTCTGGTTTTCCACTCTTGCAGACATAGTTTATTTCCTAGACTGTAGCCATTGATATGACTGTATATGAGGAGAAAGCAAAGTAAACCCTCCCAACTACAGCATCTTTTTAGTAGTTAGGAAAAACAAAACCCAAGAATGACTGGATATTACATTGCTAACATTTGCTGATGGAACATTAAGATGTAACATAAGAGTATGAGCTGCAGAATTAAAAAGTCATTAAGTTATGCTCTTTGAATTTAATTTTCCTCATTTTAGTATGAAAAAAAAAAACAGTGTGGAGATTTGCCGTATGCTTTATTCACATTGTCTGTCCTTCATGCCCCTCAAAAATCTTAAGCTTTAACTTTTTTAAAAAAAGTTCCACACAGGACGCCTTCTCTGCTTGAAATGCTTTTCTCCCCTATCTTCTCCTGTTTCAACTCTATCTTGAGTATCCCCCTCACCGTGGCCGCCGTCTTTATCTATCTCCGCATCCTATTTTAACTTCTAAAAAGCACACAACACTATCCAGAATAACAGCACGTAATGTGTGTGTCTATTTACCCTCCACTATCCCATGAGTAACGTGAGATCGGGATCTTGCTCTGTATTGTTCACAACTGTTTCCCCAGGATCTAGAAACAGTGTACAATATATTATTATGCATCAAAAATAGTTATAAGTGACTAAATGAATATTAAAGGAGACCAAAGCCTTATTATTGATACTTTATTAAAAACTTAAACATTCAAATTCAAAAGATCACTTAGGATTGTGACCTGGAGCAACTTACCTCAATTTTATTAATGGATAATGATACTCCAGGGAGTTGTTAAATGAGATAATGAATGTAAAGTACTCTCTGTACCTGGGATATTGTTAAAGGCTCAATATTATGGTGTCTGCTATATTATTATGAATTTTATCTCTAAAAGGGTTGTTTCTTGGTTTTGGTTTTTGGTTTTTTGGTTTTGTTTTTTGTTTTGTTTTGTTTCTGAGTGGAAGAATCACAGGCATTCAGAAGGCCAGACTATTTCCTCTTTAGTTGTCTGCCCATTAGGAGACCAGGAAGCACACTTGTACTGGGGCAGCTCACACATGAGAGCAAACCATTTGGCCACATAAAATGAGCATGTCTGTTCCTTATGCAGTCTGCACTTATAGGTAATACTAAATGAGCAACTTTGAAATGCATGGGCAGCGGAGGAGGGAGCATGATGGGAAAAGAGCAGTCATTTCCTCTCTAGCAGGACTTGACTGAGCACCTTGGTTGAAACACTCTTGGACTGTTTCTAATCTAGCTGATGGATCACCAGTAGCCTCCAAAAGAGAGCTAATGCTAGAGGTTATGTCCACTTTGTGTCACACATAACCAGGTGATTCCATCAACTCAAAGTTCCATTCCCAGTAGACAAAAGATAGCCATACTGCTTATCTTATTCTTTTAGTACATTTATTGCTTTCTGCCTGTTGTTTTTGGCAGTGTTCCGGTTGGCACGGGCTTTGCTTTCGGATACATGGTTTGCGTTTTCTTGCGGAAAAAGCTGAGCACTTGGAAATTAAGTTAGATAAACTAGCATAAGGAAGCAGTACATTGTAGAGTGGGCTATTCTTTTATTGCTTGTATTTCCTCCCTCTATGACTAGTTTTGCTTAGGATTAGTACTGAGGAAAGTAGTTTGGAAATTTCTACCTCATGTCAAAACCAAGTGGGAAGCAAAGGCAAGTATTTTGTTCATACTGTGGCAGAACTTTGAATGCAGAGCAGTATAATACCTGGTGTCAGTATGATAAAGAAAGTGGTAATTTGCAGACAACTCTGGGAAGGATAAAATTCCTTGGGCAGATAATTTAGGTTGCTTTATCTATTGCCCTTCATCACATGGAAATTATCCTTCTGATGCTAAATTCTTGTGTTTTCTAACAATGTAGATGACATGTACCATTTCATTGCATTAATTAAAACATGGGCAGTTTTATATTACTCACACGAACCTTGATGCTATTTTATCATTTGTGAGAGAAAACCATTAGAGAATTCTATTAAAATTAGCCATATGAAAACTATGTTAAAACTAATAGTTAACTTAACTTGTAATGTTCACTATAGGTTAGATATTATTCAAAGCATTAGACATGATTTAACCCATTTAACCTTCCAGCCAATCCTATGAAATACTATTATTATCTCTATATTATTTCAGAAAAGATAACTAAAACTGAGGATTAGAGTTTTTAAATAACTTATCCAAAGTCAAACTTTCAGGAGGTGGCACAGTCCAGATTTAGTCTCAGGTCAGGTTTCAAAACCCACCCTGAACAACCTGTACTGACTTGATGCTACCTGCTTCTAATTGTTCCAAAAGAGAATTGAAAGGCATGGTTATATTACACATGAAGTGTAATGGTTTTGTTGACACACTTATGCCAACTGCCTCTATAGCTCTGCTTGTCAAAATTGCATATTGAAATAGTGTTCTAAAATAATTATATGTAGAGAATATGAAATGGAAATAATCCAGACACACAAACCACATTTTCTATTCTGTGGTTATGCTAGGATAATATTTAAAGAAAGCAGACAGAGATTTTTGTAAAACATTCTCTAAGCCTATAAAACAAGTTTTAAAATATTTTGAGTACAATAATCACATTAAAAAATTTAGGATAGGTTAAATTGGTTGCAGGTTAGCATTTGAAGAAATACCCAAATATTTTAGTATTTCATTTAAGTAAACCAGTGTGTTTATCAAGTACATATTTTGGTTTTCATTTTCAAGTTGATTTTATTTGTCCTAATGTACTTATATGTATTAATGAATATGTTTAAAAGGAAACAATACACATCACTAGAAAAATCTGAACCATTTTTACCACTAGACATTAATAGAAACCATGTCAGATAGCATTTGTCTACATTTAAGTTGCACAGAACCTGGAGGAAGAAATAGAAGAAACCAAAGCTATAGGCTAGTATTGTAGATAGTAGGACATATTTTGCACAATACAAAGTGAAATAATTTGTCAATGGTTCAGTATATTACAACAATATAGACAGCTAAATGGGATATCGGGGTTTCTAAAGCAGAAGTATATGGTTTGAGTTATATATGGTAGATTATCTATATTGACCATATTATTTGGATAATTTTGTAATACACTCAAAATAAGCTTCATGTGTCTATTGAATGATTTCATGTATCCTCTTAAATATTTGTTTGGTTTTGATATCCAATAATTCATTTACAATAGAACTTCATTCTATCATTTCAAAATTTTGCCCATAATATGGTGGGTTTGGGTCTAAAAGAGGGAAATGAGGTATATTCTTTTATTACATAGTAAGAGAATAAGAAACAATTTTTTGGTGACTATACTCACAATAATTACATCTTTAGAAGAGAATAGATACCAGCAGCTCATTTTTTTAAATTAATTAATTTACTTTATTTATTATTTTTGGTTGCATCAGGTCTTCGTTGCTGCATGTGGGCTTTCTCTAGTTGTGGAGAGTGGGGGCTGCTCTTCGTTGTGGGCTTCTCATTGCTGTGGCTTCTCTTGTTGTGGAGCAGGGGCTCTAGGCAGGCGGGCTTCAGCAGGTGGGGCATGTGGGCTCAGTAGTTGTGGCTCACAGGCTTAGTTGCTCCGTGGCATGTGGGATCTTCCCGGACCGGGGATCGAACCCGTGTCCCCTGCATTGGCAGGCTGATTCTTAACCACTGCACCACCAGGGAAGTCCAGCAGCTCATTTTTAAGTCTTTAACTTTCAGGCCAGATTGAGGTGGGAGCAGAGTCATTAGAAAAGAGGGAATTCTCAGATGAACAGAGGTACAGACTATCATAAAGAAGAGTAGGAAGTTTAAACGAACACAAGGAAAATGAACTTGTTTTTCAACTAATTACAGTTGGGATTTAATTTTACTTATTTTCAAGCATTTCACATGTGAATATTATAAATATCAACATTTATAATATAAATGCTGTTTGTTTTATGTTCCTCAGCTCATATCTTTCCGTTGTTACTTCTATCCTGAATTGCTATTTTGAAAGCCTTCCTCAGTGTTTGTTTTCCTTCATTCCAATTTGCTCTTTACAAATATTTCTGACTTGCTGTCTAAGCAAATCCTTCCAGTCTTTTGGTCATAAGTTGAAAACTATGAAATTTTGTTTATATAGGTATGTCTTAACCAATGGACCTGGATATAAATGTGTTCAGCAGAAAAGGGCAAAACAACGCAGTTAAGAAAACCATCTTATTTTTTTTTCCCATGATGGTCGCTGAGTTATCTAAATTCTGTTACTAAAAAAGGGCACGGGTGTTTTATATTTGCATGGGTAAGCAGTTTCTCCCTAAACAATAGTGGGCACCCTATAGACACAGGGTAAGCTCAAGACAGGCATTTTAAAATAAGACCATGTGGACACATTCTATGTGTTCATAATTTTCAACACAGAAGAGTGATCAATTACAAGAAATGAACTACACATAATATGTATAAATGACTTGAAAGTATTTCTTAGACAGCTCTTCATAGTCATTAATTCTCTTCACTCTCAGTGAACACAAGGCACTTGTGTCACCGCTGTGGCATTGTATCAACAATAGAGCCATCTTTGCCTTCAATGTTGCCTTCACTTAAATAGCAGGACTCATGCTACTCCTTTATTCAAAAACTTTCAAAGATTCTCTTCTATAGAGTATCACTTTTATACTGTTCATTGATCCCTGCCTGCTTCTCACCACTGTCATGTACTGCAAAGGCAAGTCAAAGTAAAGACTCTTTAATACGAAAATACTCGCAGCCCTAAGCTGTTTCTATTTGGATGGACTCCAGCTGGACTTCACAATTATTGTTATATGACTATCTCACACACAGTGACTGATCTGAGGGCTGTCTTGTTCATGAAGCCTTTCAAAGAAGTTTCCCTGATAACACACTTCTGTGAGAGGCATATATTGAAATTCTATAACTTTTGATTTGGATTGGATTCACTCTCAGATCCTTTGAAATAGTAGAGCTACATATAGGATCACAGACCTATAGCTGCAAGAAATTTCATAGACAATATAGCCTAAACTTTGCCTTTTAAAATATACAAAACCTTGGCATCCCAGCCTAACTATAATATCCTGGGCACATAGTCTATTTAGAATAAGGTTTATGTAGTGGTAAAACTAGGTTAAAATCTCCTTAAAGTTTCCAAAGTAGCAGTCATTGGTTTGAGTTACAGAGGATAGATTATCTAGGTTGACCATATTAATTGCATAATTGTGTAAAACTCAAAATTTGCTTTTAAATCTTTGTAATGAAATGATTCCTCGTGTCTTCCTACATATATATGCTTTGTTTTGCTATTAAATATTCAATTTCAAATGGATTCCTTTCTATTATTTTAAAACCTTACCCATAGTAAGCCCTTGAGTAATGTTTCATAAAAGAGGTAGTACTTGAGTTGGTCTTTGATCATAGATAAGGCAGTCATATACAGTCTTGTAGAGCAGATGTGGATTCAACATGAAGAGCAGCATTACTTGTCATTAATGACATCTGCTCCTGAAATCTATTTCTATATGAACTCCATTTAGCCAGTTTTTTTATTTTGTTTTACACATAAGGACCTTCCGTAAAAGGAGGTAATATTTTTATATCTTATGTATGGCTGGGCCAACTGAAAAAAAATTCAGTAAAGCTGAGCAAACCTTATTGGTTGCTGAATCTATACTTTTATCATTTCTTCTAAATACAGTGTTATTTTTCTTATGATTGGTCTACATAATCACCACTACCACACAGGAGCTATATAAACAGAACAACCGTAAATAACCATAAACAGGCTATATAAATAGAACAGCTTATATGAAATAATGAAAAGAGCATTATCAATGTGAGAATCTGATGATAAATCCAAATTTTTCAAATTAATTAGCTGCATGATTTTTTGATCAATTATCTATCTTCACTGAATTTCAATTTCTACATCTTCAGAATGAATTAGAGTATTAATCATGATGAGAGATTAAGGGAAGAAATTTATGTAGAGGCCTTGTACAGACAAATTTCCTGTCCTTATATATGTCTACCTGCACTGAAGCAGCTCATGTGTCTCTATGCTTTAAGGAATGTTAGGTTTTCCCTAATTAAGATTTATCATAAGTGAATATTGGGGAGAAAAAATAATTCTTCCAAATTTGGATCAGCTGCTATGTATTGTGAATCTATCTTATTTGAATCATTATTAATACAAAATATGGAAACATTTTATGATGTCAACACACTTTGGTTTTTCTTGCCTTTCAGGAGCCTAAGTTGCCAAAGGATTACCTTGCACAAAAATTTATTCTTCTCTTTTGTTTGTAACTCTATTGTAACAATGATTCATCTCACTGCAGTGGCCAACAACCCGGCCTTAGTGGCCACGAATCCCGTAAGTAAAATGAGGTTTAGGTTCAAGGGGTTAGTGGGGAAGAAACAGGAGAGGTGGGGGTGGGGATAGATACATGTATACGGATGTTATTAAGTACTAATATATGTATATTTTATGTCTGACGTGTAAAGAGTATGTATATGTAGCTATATTCCAATTTAGAAAGGTAAATATATCTTAAATTCCCCAAGTTGTAAATAACGAATAGCAAAAGGAAGAATACTTTCTTTGTTTCAGTTATCTGTATATGTTACATGTCTTCACCTCATTTTATGGTTAGAGTCTTGCTGCTGGTAGGACATAACATTTACTCAGTCAAGTTTTAAAAAATCTAAGCGATTCACTCTGTGTACTTAAAAAAAAGACAGCACATGAAAATGGAAAACAATTTAAATTATATGTTTGGTATCAGGCTTACTTTAAAGAGTTAATAAAACCAGGGGGAAAATGAATTATACCTATATAATGTTAAACTTTATCAACATAAAATTTTTAAAGTGCTCTACCAGATCCTAATTGTCTCAGCAAACATTCATAAATTATTCTCTTACAATCCCTTTGGAAACACAGGTTTTAGGATAAATATCCAAAGACACACAAAAACAAGCACAGATACGATCACAATATAAAAGCTATATTTTAAAAACATAACCTAACATTTACTTATACAAATGTATATATTTTATGCAAGCTATATATGTATGTAAGCTATATTTAAATTAAAATACCTGCATAAATAGTAATCATATATTCAAGTTTTTTTAATTGCCTGCTTTTGTAGTATTTGTAGTATCTATACTACAGTTTTGGATGTAGATTTGGGGAAGGGTGTGTATATATGTATATATAAAGTAGTTTTTTAAAGATTAAGTTATCTAGTTACTAAAATCAGGGAAGGGAAGGACTTGTCACTTAATTGGTCACTAAACAATACTCTCATATGTGTTTTATGTATGTTTTTATGGTAATTTCCAAAATTCTAAAATTCCCTTCATTGTTTCATGTGTGCATCCGGATTGCTTAATCTTGTATGTGTTCTACTCTAAAGTCACTGGGTGAGGAAACACTGGGGTATAATTAGCAATATAAAAAACTGGCGAATATCCTGCCATTTTAGAGTGCATTTTTCTAGAGCAAGGAGATTTGGAGTTTTGTCACAAAGCTTCAGAGAAAGAGACTCTAAATCTTACATGTATATACAAGGATATTCTGTTTAACACACCAATTGCAAAATGTAATATAGTTACTTTTAATATATTCTTGGAAAATTTATTGTCTGTTTATATCATCAATGCCATCATAAAAATATTTTTCTAAAGCATGCTTTAAGTTCTTTTTATCGTAATAGTTTATAGATTAGTTTTTAAATGAAATCAGGAGTTGGAAGCCCAATTAGATCTGTGTAGTATCTAAAAATTATACAGATGAAATTTGGAAGCTGAAGCCTATCATTTCTATATAATATGTAGTTAAATAACTCAGCTTTATTTTTGAGAGAACTTTTTCATATAATGTGTTTGACATTAATGTACAATATTTAAAATTTAATATTATGCATTAGGCAGATGTATTTAATAAAAGAATAGTTTTATAAATATCCTCAGTCAGAAGGCATTATGTATGGTCGAGAAAAAATTGTGTTCAGGGTATAGCTTTGATTGATGTTGTATGAATAAGAGAAAATCATTTAACTTCTCCAGTACTCAGTTTTTTACCTATAAAATAGGTGACTGGTGATAAATCATGCCTCACAGAATTATTTTAGGAATTACTGAGAACAATACATATTAAAATATTTTTAAGCTAACTCATTTATTACTACTATTCTATAATACAATATTTATTTTCTAGTGCATTTAATTTCCAGTTTTCCTCCTAGTGAAAAAGATATTTATTTCAAAAACAATGATAATATTTGATTTCCAGTCTGGAAACTGGAGCTAATGGGAGTAATTGACCATGTACGTCTGGGAGAGCTTTAAATTTACTACCCTTGTTAAGGGAGTAAACTATATCTCCTACTCCTTTGTGTTTTCTTTACCCGATATTTAAACCTCCCTCTTCCTGTCTCTTTAAGAGTAAAAAAAAGAAAATGGAGACCTCAGGAAAAGAGGAAGTAAAACAGTAACTTTTTCTTCTTTTTACCTACATGAAACCCTCCAACCCCATATTTAAATAAAACAAAGAATGGTCTCATTAGATTATTATTTAAGAAGTATCTGCACTGGTCGCATACAGCATATTAGACTTCCTACGTATTTGGCACTTTTCATGAATTGCTTTTAAAATTATTAAGATAATTATTAAGACTTTTCCAGCAGAATGCAACAATCAAGGAGTTCACGACAAAGTTAAAATAGATGTAAATTCATTCATGTGCGAAACTTTTATACTTGTAATTACAAAGTAACTAAAATAATATTAAGAAAATATACACCTACTAAATGTAGTAAATTTGGAATTTACACATTTCCTGGGAGATGTATGATTATAAATCTCTGAAGTCAGTGGCTAAATACTTTAGAGGCACCATTAGATGGGGATGGAGACTGGCTTTTATAAATCTGAATCATTAGTGGGAAGAATTTTGTGTAGAGGAGAGAAAATTCTGTATTTCTGTGCAACTAAGCTAAACTAAAATATTCCTTTACATGTACATTTATAAACAACTAAATATTGATTGCTTTCTGGGACTTCACTGGCAGTCCAGTGGTTAGGAATCCGCCCTTCCACTGCCAGGGCCTGGGTTCATTCCCTGGTTGGGGATCTAAGGGCCCCCAAGCCGCAAGGCATGGCCAAAATATATATTTAATTTATTTATAGATTGCTTTCTTTTTTTTCCTCATAGGTTAGTTGTAAAGTGTTCCAGTTCATTCATCTTTACCTGATGGGCTGTAACTACTTTTGGATGCTTTGTGAAGGCATTTACCTACACACACTTATTGTGGTGGCTGTGTTTGCCGAGAAGCAGCACTTGATGTGGTATTATTTTCTTGGCTGGGGTAAGTGCCATCATGCATATCTACTGACTCATCTTTTAAGAAAGCTTTTGGAGGATGCAGAGTTCCTTTGTAATAAAAATAGACTTATTATTAATCATTTTTTACACAATATCAAGTGATTAACCTTTGCTTATTGCTGTAAATTAAAGTACCACTGACTCACTGTTTTCAGTAACCACAGGTCAATTATTAATACAATTTTTTTCTATCTGATATTCCAGTGTATATTTTGGCTGAATATGTAGTGACTAAAACAATAGAATTAGAATCATAAATTAGGGATCTATTCTGAATCTCCTTTTTCCTCATGTATAAAATGAGGGCTTTGGGCTTAACCAGCTTTGAAGTTCCATTCTAAAAATGCTTGTTTAAAAAAAATATTATTTTATTTTGAATAGAGGGATCAGTAATTGAATAAAGACAGCCAAAAAAAAAAATCTGCTTTTTCCACACAATCTCCTGACATGGTATTATTCACAAAGCAAAAAATAATACACTTCTAGCATATTTTTTAAAAAACCAGAATAATGCAAAACATAAAATGCTGAAAATGAATTCAATAGGACAGTTTCCAGAAACATAACTGAAATTATACTTGCACATCTGTCTATCCATCTATCTACCTATTTATCCACTCAGATAATACATGTAGATATATAGAGGTATGTATACACACACACCCCATCTTTGTATTTTTTTACTGAAATATTGTTCCTATTGGCTGTTTGATATTATTGATAATAAAAATGTCAGATATATGTTTGCTGAGTCCAAGTTTTGCTCAATTATATGTGTGTATATATTGAGGCTGTTAGCACATTCATTTTACATTTGAAAAATCTGACTTAGAATGCTAAGAACATGCAAAATTTCTGAAATATAAACCAACTTTCTTCCTTCTCTTCTTCTTCACATAGTCTGTCTCAACTTCTTCCCACATATACAAATATCTACATCTACGATTATCTACAAAATATTGGCCAATTCCATCTTACAGAAAATATGTGGACGCTGAATGTCTTCTAAACTTTTAAGCATAGGCAGCACACTTATAGACTTAGGCCCTGGAGTCCACTGATTCGAAATGACTCATGTTAGAAGAAACTGTACACACACATACACACAAACCTGAAAATATAGATACCTAATACTTTACCATATTTACTGTTTGACTAGACAGATAATATTTACTTAATAAGCATATAGTGACCAGTTATTTTTGCTCCTAGATTATCTCTGAGTTTCATATTTCATGATGTGTTTTAGGAATTCCATCTATAGAGAAAGCTGCCTATTTTCTTTTTGTTTGGTATTTACAGGATTTCCATTGATTCCCGCCTGTATACATGCTGTTGCCAGAAGCTTATATTACAATGACAAGTAAGAAAATCTCTTTTTTTGATTTCAATTGGAAGTAATTACAATGAAAATCTTCAACATAATTTCCCTGCTTTTTCCCCTAGCTGCTGGATCAGTTCTGTTACCAACCTCCTCTACATTATCCATGGCCCAATTTGTGCTGCTTTATTGGTATGTAATTAAAATGATCCTTTTTTCATCATTGTTCATATTTCAACTTTATTTCCTGAAACATCTGGCCTATGGTATCCTTCAGGATCTCAGTGGACATAGATGGCATACTCACAGTGTTTGATTAAAGAGGGTTTAATGAAGAGGAAAAAGAAATACTCAGACTTCTCTCTCTTCCCATGCTCTGATCTCTTGGTTCCTCCCATTGGTCAAATGCAGCAAATGCCAACGGCAAGAAAGCCTTGTAATGATACAGTCCTCAGAGCTGCCTCAGAGCCTCCTGGGGCACAGAGCAGAGCTGAGCAGAGAAGGGCAAAGGATGGATCTAGTGAGTAGGCATGGCAAACAGGAAAAACCCACACACCTCTGATGGTAATAAAACTAATATTCCCATAAAGAAAAGACTTTAATTTGGAAAAAGAAAGTCTTACTTACACTGTTGTTTTACCATGTTAATGATCAGCACTTATTCCAAGCGCACCAGCTGGACATTTTTAAGTGTGGTTGCAGGGAAACAGAAGTCAGATTCAGTGCTTTTATTACATTGTTTCAATGGGGAAATAAATTAATCTAAACTAGCATGCTTTCTCTCATAGAGCTTTAGAGACCAGAATGCAATTACAGTCTTTAAGGCTGTAATTACAGCTCATATTTAATTATATATAAAAAGATGAAGGTGGCATGTTTCTCAGTCAAAATTCAAAGCTTCCTAACCCTTGTTTTCAGATTCTTATGTTTTTTTTAGAGAAATATTCTATTATTTTACTATATTTGCTAGCTGCAATTTAGTATGTGGCTATGTTAGAACACTGTTCAAGCCATTCTCAGGTGTATCATTGTTATTTTCAAAAGAGTGTCATAATTAAGAGGGTAAATTCTACAAGCTGATTGCCTGGGTTTGAATTCTTCTTTTGCCTCTTACTTGCTGTGTGACCTTATGCAATTAAACTAATCACTCTGGTCCTCAAGTCCCTTATTTGCAAAATAGAGAATGTAATAACAGAGACTTTTTTTTTTTAACAAGAAATTGAATGAGTTAATACACAAAAAGTGCTTAGCCTGGCATGTATAAAGCATGGAGCAAGTGTCAAATTTCTGGTCTGTGCTTGGCTACACAAGACAGCCAGTTCAAAAAATCAAGACATGGAATTTATTTTACCTCAAGGAAATTTTAATGTACCTTAATGCAGACTCCATGAAAATTTCAGAGGCAGAAGCATTTTCTTCCCTTGCTACCTGCACATACTAGGAACATGTATAACACACTGTTTAAGCAGTATCCTGAGAAGTCCTAGCTTTGTATTCTTGGAAAGAACCGGCATTGAAACCTAGCTCTACTATTGCTGGTTGTGTATCTTAGGGCAAATTCTGTTTTGTTTTGTTTTGAGCCTCTTTATGCCTTTGTTTTCTTATCTATGACTATGCAATAATAAGAATAAATACCTCGCAGGGTGTCCTAAGAATTAAATGAAATGTATCCTGTTAAGCAATTAACACAGCACCTAGAATATAATAAACTCTCAAAAAATGCTTTTAAAAGATTCTTCACTTGTAATTTCTACATGATACCGTGATTCTGCTTTAAGGAAAATACAAAGAAATTAAGATTATTTTGGGGGGCCATTCAGGAGCTTACAGAACAAATACAAGGCAAAATATAAGAGATCTGACTCGAGAGAGGGGTGTGTGATTCAAACTCCTAAATCAGAGAGGTTCAGGAAATAAGTAAAAGCACCTAACAAATGAAAAATGTGACAGCAATTAATGCAATTCTTGGAAGAGCTTGTCCACAACAACTTTGGGAAGGAAGAGTAGACTGTGCAGTTTGGATAAAATGTCACATAGGAATATAACCCATCAAGCTGCTCAGTAAGAAAGGAAGTGAAAATCCACATTATTTGCATAAAGCTTTTTCCATTTTTCTGGCCTAACAAAATAGTAGGAGCCTATTTTTCTACCAGGATAAAATGTTCTGTCCTTATTTAAGCTCTAGGTCTCCTCACTGGTCCTGGCCAATTCCAAGGTCTTGGGAGGAGCTCTAGCAATTGTTTTTATGGTCACATGTTTTTGTACGATTTTTATAAATAAGATATTTTAACCACAATCAGTTTCTTTCCACTCAGACTTCCTCTGTGCCATTTCCCCTTGAGCAGGGTGGTATTGGAGTGTGTACAGCACTTTTGAGATCTTGCTAAGGGGAAGTTGAGAGGGGATACATTTAATTTGTGTTTAGTGAGAGATGTTTAGTTCACTTCAGTGCATAGTTAAATGATTCCTGGCTAATAGGGGAATGGCTTCCAGGAATCCTGAAATCCAGGAATACTGCCCCTGGGCTGATTCACAGGGCTTCCTGCCAAGACCCTAGGTGGTATCATGATGTGAAAATGTCCTGTTGTACCTACCATCTATGTGAGTTTTCTGAGTGTTGGAGTAAAAACAAGTTTCTTCTCTTTTCTTTACCTAGTTTTTCTCTAACGTAGATGAGATTTAGATATAATTCATCTGAAATTCACAATTCTTGTTCTATTTGTATTTATAATAAATGGAATTATTTGCAGAAAATAAAGCAGGATGACTTTCTAGTTTCTAGTTTCACATTTTATTTTTTTTATAAATGTATTTATTGATTGTCTGCATTGGTTGTTTGTTGCTGCACACAGGCTTTCTCTATTTGCGGTGAGCAGAGGGCTACTCTTCATAGTGATGTGTGAGCTCCTCATTGCAGTGGCTTCTCTTGTTGTGCAGCTCTAGGCGGATGGGCTTCCGTGGTTGCAGCACATAGGCTCAAGAGTTGTGGCTCACAGGCTGTAGAGCGCAGGCTCAATAGTTGTGGTGCACGGACTTAGTTGCTCCCCTGCATGTGGCATCTTCTTGAAGCAGGGATTGAACCCGTGTTCCCTGCATTGGCAGGCAGATTCTTAACCATTGCACCACCTAGAAAGTCCCTAGTTTCACATTTCAAATCCGACTTGCCATTTTGGAGAAGCACTTTGCATTTAGAAATTTTCATATAATGGGCATTTAAATTGCAACATTTATACTAATTTTTATAATTTATAATTTTTGCATATTAGTATATAAAATATTCTAAATTCTAAGTTTATAGGCAGATAAAATGGCATTATTACTCTTCTTCTATGAGCTGGTAGTAATTTCCACTTAGTCAAAACTTTTAAAACGGCAATGAATACTTAGGAAGGAAATACAGTAGGAGGGTAGAATAACAGCTGATGTGTTGATTCATCATATTTCATTCTTACACCTGTTGAAATGGCTTATTCTGCTTTTGTCTTTAGCAGAGACATTCCTGTGTCTGTAACCATGTTACTTTTCATAGATGTGTTTCCATCAGGATTATAGTTAGCTGTTTATTTTTGAAGCATATGTTCCATTGAATTCTTTAAAAGAATAGTAGTAGAATATTTTTAGGCCCAGTTATTTTCATAACACATGCCTTGAATCAGCAAATGTATGTTATTTGTTCATTGCTTTCTGTATTAAACATGATACTACCAGTATTTTTCCAATCAAGGTATGTGGATATAAATTGCATATTAGTATGCAGTTTGAAATTTTTAGATTATTAAACAAAGCACAGGTGCTAGAAGTCAGGGTGAGAAAAAAGGAAAGAGAACAGCATGGTAGAATAAGAGCCCAAAGGGACTTTTCTGGGGCTAGTGTCCATAATTCTATGGAAGGCATAAGCAACGGGCATAGAGGAAAAAGATAAAAGTAACAAATATTGACATGGGTGAAGATAAGAAAGAGAGAATACAGTATTCCGGAAGAGAGAGAGAAAATGCATTTCAGGAGAACTCTGTTCATTTCCTGAACACTGTACTTGTAAAGTTTCATGTCTCCCTTTCAAAGAGAATGCTCTCTCTTGGGGAAAGTTGTTAACTCATAGTAAGTTTATAATTACAGAAAGTAATTGACAGAAGGCCCTGTTGGGTGCCAAATTTTTTTTAACTCTAGGATGATCTAGGTTGACTGTCAACTGGTTTAAGTGTGTGATTCAGCCTCCTCTTAAGGATAGAGAGGATTACAGTACTGTTACTGGGAATTGTGATGATTGTTGTTGCATAAAGACACACACACACAACACTCAGGAAGGATAAACCAAAAAGATGAAAATGGTTATTATGGTATAATACATATTTGGAAAGTGCCTACTGTGAACACTAATACAGAGTAGACACTTAAAATAATTAGCCTTTGTTACAAACAATTATTTCCTTTCTTTGAGCTGAAAATGTTCAAAAGCTTTGGTTTTTTTAATCAGAGCAAAATTCTAAAATGTTGCATAAGAAAATGAACTAAGCAAAACAATTAGATATTACTCAACTGAATGTGGTCCACAATAATTTTATTTTTTTTAAAACCCAAGTCCATTAAAATTGATGTATTTTTAAACTAATAAATCACAAGTCTAATATCCAAAGGAAACAAAAACACTATGTCAAAGAGATACCTGCACCTCATGTTGATAGCAGCATTATCCACAATAGCTAAGACATGGAAACAACCTAAGAAGTTATGATCTCTATCTATCTATCTATCTATCTATCTATCTATCTATCTATCTGCCTACACCACACACGATGGAATACTATTTAGCCATAAAAAATGAGGAAATCCTGCCACTTGAGACAACATGGATGGACCTTGAGGGCATTAAGCTAAGTGAAGTAAGTCAGACAGGGAAAAATACTGTTTGATCTCACTTACATGTGGAATCTAAACAAATAAATTCATAGAAAAAAAGAGATTGTATTTGCAGTTATCAGAGGCAGGAGGTGAGGGAAGAGGAATTGGATGAAGGTGGTCAAAGGCACAAACTTCCTGGTTTAAGATAAATGAAATAAGGGATGTAATGTGCAACATGATGACTATAGTTAACACTGCTGTATGACTGCTGTAGGATACATGCGAAAGTTGCTAAGAGTAAATACTAAGTTCTCATAAGGAAAAAAAAAAATATATATGCTATTTTTGGTATCTATATGAGATGATTGACATTAGCTAAGTTTATTGTGGTGATCATTTCACGGTATATGTAAGATAAATCATTATGTTATGCAACCTAAACTTATATAGTGTCGATTATATCAGTAAAACTGGGAAAAAAATGAAAAAAATTCAATAGCAGAAATACAAATTAATATTTAGACAAATATTCTCTTCAATAGAACATATTCTTGTGTACTGAAAATATGCTAAGATTTATAAAATCAAAGATCCTTCAATAATGATTCTTAATATTAAATGTGAAATAATTTCCATATGCTGTTTTATTTTCTTTTAGGTGAATCTTTTTTTCCTATTAAATATTGTACGTGTTCTTATCACCAAGTTAAAAGTTACTCACCAAGCAGAATCCAATCTGTACATGAAAGCTGTGAGAGCTACGCTTATCCTGGTGCCATTACTTGGCATTGAATTTGTGCTGCTTCCATGGCAACCTGAAGGAAGGATTGCAGAGGAGGTATATGATTACATCATCCACATCCTCATGCACTATCAGGTATGATGTCCTTGCATCAGGAAGGCACCTTGTGAAATTTGGTTTTAAACTTACATAAAGCTTTGGTTTTATTTTTAACTATATATGCAGCAAATTGGTTACGAATAATGTATCTTTTCCATTTGGCATCAGATAATTCTATTTTTCTTTTACAGGGTCTTTTGGTATCCACAATTTTCTGCTTCTTTAATGGAGAGGTATGGTGTTGATTTTATTCCTCTTGTCATTTTGTATTTGCAATACATTTTTTCCTTTAAAAAATGAGATAGAATATTAAATTCCCTAGGAACAAGTATTTCAAATTCTATTTCTGTCAGGAAAAAAAATACATGGAATCTCTTTTACTAGATGCAACCCTCCTTCCCAAAAGCTCAGGTCATAGTGGAGTTCAAGCCTAGGGCAAATTCAGCCTCACTTTAAAATATTCCATCAATGACTTTTATTCATCTAGCCTTTCAACCTACCTTTTGAACTAATCCTACTAATTCTGGACTTTTTCCTAGGTACAGTGTTAGGCAATCCTTATCTTCAGAGAACACACACTCTCATAGGAAATAAAATTGGCTCATTTCTGTTTTCTCCCTTTCTTTGCTTTTGCTTTTGTTTTTTTCTCCTCGTCCACAACATGGTTGTTGGAAACACTTTTATGGTGAATAAAAAGGATTAAAAAGATTTAAAACTAGTTACGCAGGGAAAAGCTGCAGTGGGTTAGGAAACAGAATGGAGCATTCTGATTCATAACATGGCAATGTGTTCTTGAATAGTTCAATATTTTTATGCAAGGTATTTTTTCTAATGGGGAAGTTTCAGGCATCTTAGAAACTGGTATCATATTTCTTATGCGTATGAATAGAGTTATAACTCAGTGGTTTGAGCTATATTGATTTAGTTTAATTCTTTATATGTTTTTACTCTACTTGACAAATTTTAACCTGTTGGAGGATTTTGGCAAAATTCAACAAAGTTTAGAAATTCAGACAGCAACTGATGTACTTGGTAACTGTGAAGCTTATCACAAAGTGTCAGATGGGCAACACATGGAACCAGTTGGCATAACTTCATAAGAACCATTTCTATGCAACTAATCAATGTCAGAAATCATGTACAAGTCATGAAAAACTATAAAATATTGTTTTTCCCTTGTTTATGTAATGTTTTACTTCTTTCTCAGCATACAATAAATTTCATATTTGATTTCTTAATAAATTTTAAGATAGAGATATTTATTTTATATATTTGTTTATAATGGTGTATTGAACTATCAAACATAGTAGACTATCTTTCATATCTTTAAGTGGTGTCTCCATGATTCTTCTGCTGTGTAGAGGACAAGCGTGACTTTTTCTGAAGCCAGTGAGAAGTATGGATGGTGAATGCAATTAGGAAGAATAGATACATTGTTTTGATAATAAAATTCAAATAAGCATTTATTGTGTAATTCCATAAATCTGTTATTGTATAAACTGAATTAGACAATCCAATTTCTGCCTATATAGGATTTTACAATTAAAAATAGACGAGAAAACTATAGACTATGCCGTAAAGCATGTATGAAATAAGAAAGATACAACTTTGCATCGGCAGAAACACCTGATTTTTATAAAGTGTATTTTTTAAATGTACAAAATATAATCACTAGTAAAATATTTTGTGATGAAAGGCAGTGTAGAATAAAGGCACTGACACAGCAATGCTTTTAAACCCAGTTGCCACTTTCTTCCTGCTATAACACCTTGGGAAATATTCTGAACTTCCAGGAGTCTCAGTGTGTACTTTTATTACAGGGAAGTAAAAGCAAGTTCCTTACACAAATTTCACAGGGATTAACATAAGCTAGGAATATGAAGTTTTTAGCACCATGTTCCACCCTCAGTAGATATTCAGTACATCATAGATTCCCTTTTAGATTTGTCAAATCACTCATTTACAAACATATATGTACAAATGGGAATATTAATCATATCAGAATCAAATCTCAAATTGGCCCTTATATTTAGAAAGAGTACTCAGGGAATATCTAAACTAATGCCTAACACTCTTGTTATACTCTGTCTTATAAGCAAGAGAGAGACAGGCCTTGATTTTTTGCCATGTCCTGAAATTGAGAAAATGTTGGCACTGGAAAATTACAATAATACAAAATCTTTGAGCCAATTTGTTCCCAAATCCTTCAGCTCCTCACAACATCTCCAATATCTGTCCCCTTTTCTTTATCTCTAGATACAGTCCCTGTTTGTGTATGATTCATTTCTCATCTTAAGAAATACTATAACCCTTCCTTTTTTGTCTCATTGCCTCTAGTTTTTCCCTCTCATAACATGAAGACACAGCTGCCAGAGTCATTTTGTGTGGTTCCAACTATGTCATGTACTCCTCAAAATCATTTGCTCAGGCTTAGTTTTCTTCTTGCTTTCCACATTAGCTCAAATAGCTTGTCTTTATCTTAATTTCTCTATTTTTTATTCTTATGCTTTATTTTTATTTCTTAGACAAAATATTCCTATTTGCATTTCTGATTAGTTAAATAGCTGTGGCTTGACAAGTACTCAGGTCACTTTCATCTCATCTCTAGTTCACTCAATCAAAAAAATGTTCACTGTTAGTATAAACTAGGGACTCATCATCAGAAGTGTATATTTAATAACACCTGAGAGTAGGTATTTTTACATCGTGAACAAAAAGATTTGTTGAGAATAACTTGCATTCTGTGATGAGAAGTAAGTAGAATTTTTATATAAAGCTCTATTAAACATATTTTAATTGATTTAGGTTAAGCAGTATAGAGTTGGTTTCTTATCAGGTACTCATGGTCATATAAAGCCATATTCTGTATATTGTATAAAGTTATATATTGCAGTGTTACATTGTAAAAAGTTGGCCTTACTATTTATATAACACTTATGTGTAAATCAATGAAAACATTTTCATATCCTTAATAACACCAGGCAGGCTCTTTTCCCTTCCAATGGCAATTTTCTTTATTATCTTTCCCTATTACATTCTTCTCATTGAAAGTTTACTAGGAGTACTACTTTGATGTTCTGTTGAACAGGTGTGATGTTGTATTAGGGAATGCAGATGAAAAAAATAACATCCTTATAGAGAGTAACATAAACAAACAGATGTCTACAAAGCCTATGGGTCTTTAATTAGCTTTATATTTAACTTCAGTAAATAAGTCAGGAAATTGGCTTTTCATGGTTTTTCTGACAGTTTAGTTGCAAGGAAGAAATAGAGTGATGATCTTAAAGTAGATATTTCAAGAGCAAACAGTGAGATATTTCAAAAGCCATTTTTCTTTTAGAATTGAATTTTTCAAGCTTTCCTTGTTAAGACTATAAGTACTACTTCCACAGTTAAAATATTTCTTCATGTCAGCTTCTTCCCAACATTTATGTAGAATCTTTTGTAGAAAGCTACATTCCACTTCCTTTCAACCAGAAACTATATAGCACATGGATTCAATCAGTCCAGCTTTTAGGAACAAAGTGAGACGTTAATTAAGCATAAAATCTGGATCAAAAACAACTCCCATTAGAAATGCTTAGAAAATTGGCCAAATGTCATTTTTGTTTTAAATCTCTGAATATTTATTTAAAAGTCACACTCTAAAGCCATTTCATTTGTCATTTGCTTATGTTCTTGAAGATATTACAGATGCAGATGTTATTTTTTAATTACCTTAATTTAAACATGTTATTTGGAAAATTTAGAAATACATTACTAAACCATGAGAGAAGTAAAGTATACTTTTTATAAGATAAATGTATTTACTTTCCTATAATTGCTTTTATGTCAAAGAAAGTTTGTATGAATAGAAATTATTTCTTTCAGATATAGTTACCATATGTAAAGAAGTAAGCTTGAAATTCCTGAAGTTCTGAATTTCGTATTAATAAACCAATGCATTGCGTTTCTAAATATGTAATTTTTGAATTATAAAGTAGGGAAAAGCCTCCTGGAATTTCTAATAATTCATTCTGAATTCTTGCTAAGAAACTCATTGACTTCATTCTTTTGTTTTTCTACATGTCAAAACATGATATGAGACAGTAAAATGTTGTGTTCACTTTAAGCGACAGAGTAGAGGAGTATCCCACAGAGCTGCAGACATCCTGGGAATACCTATTTGCTATAGATTGTTTGTAATTTGGAGAAGAGACAAGAAAATGAAAAGACTTAAATAAGCAGCCCTATTTTAAAGTTTAATATTGATTTGTACACATGAATGTAATGAATAAAAAGTTGAATTTATGTAATTAGTAGAAAGTTAAACAATATTGCATGAGTATGTTTGTAAGACATGAATTACTAGAAAATTGCTTTTGGATGCTCAGATTCCCTTTAGGAAAACAATCAAATGGTCAAAGAGCAGTAGAAATTTGGGGAGGATAATTCAAAGCTATACATGCTTTGCAGAGACACAGATCAGGTCACAACATGAGGCTAATACATTCTTAACCTAGAAGCAGACAGCCCCAAGCAGCTCTGCTCACTTATCAGACATTGAAATGTACAGATGATCGAGTTGGAGATGTATTTGAACATTCTCATTTATGCCCACTGAGTCAATAGGAAGAAAATCATCTGTCTTACTTTCAATTAAAACTGAAATCATGATATATGGCCTCCCATTGTATATAGTTCCGATCTCTAGCCCCAAGTAGAAAAGACGGAAGAGTCATTAAACTTCAAATTTATCCAGGCAGAGGGGGATCTAAATACAAAAAGGTGGAGTGGTGACATTCCTAAACTTTTTTTCACAATACACATCCCACTTGTAATTATCTGTTCAACACTTTCTTCCCTCTGGGGGTAAGCTCCATGAGGACAAGAACCCTGCTTTGTTTTGGCTCAGTACCTGGCATACACTAATCACAGTAAAAGTTGTTGCTGAGGCTGTTGATGATGACGATGGATTTATATTCCCTGTATCCCTTTTTCTTTTATCTCCTTTCTCTCTTCTTTTATTTCACTAATTATCTCATTGTTTTAATAAAAATATTGATACAAAACTAAATGTTGCACACGCCAGTTTGTAAGTGAGGGTGTAGATTAAGTATTTGATAAGACATTCAAGTGCATTTTTAGAGCTTCAAAGAGAAGGCACAGAAAGAAAACTATGAAGTTTTCTGTAGTCTGTACTAAAGTACAGAATAATTGCAATGATTTCCTAATAGAAAGATGGTTTACTCAATTTCATTTTTTTAATTAAGAAAACAAAGTAATATTATTCACTCAATATTAATTTTTTAAAAAGGTTTTGTACATAACTTATTTTATTATACTATTATATTATCTTAATTTCATTTCATGAATTAGTCTTACCCTTTCTATTTCTTTTTGTTTTATAGGTTCAAGCAATTCTGAGAAGAAACTGGAATCAATATAAAATCCAATTTGGAAACAGCTTTTCCCACTCAGATGCTCTCCGCAGTGCATCTTACACAGTGTCAACAATCAGTGATGGGGCAGGGTACAGTCATGACTGTCCAAGTGAACTCTCAAATGGAAAAAGCATCCATGATTTTGATAACCTTGTCATAAAACCGGAAAAGTTATACGATTGATAATAGAGCATGTATCACTGAACTGTTTTGTGCCACTCCTAACTCAAGGACTTGGATCTATGACTTTACAACCAGAAGACTTCAATATTAATTACATATTTGAAGGCAACAAAGAAAACCCTCACATGCGTTCAGTAGTGTGTTGATAAATGTTTCACACTAGCTCCATGGGGATAAACAGTCCTGATTTGTCATTTTTGCCAGTTTTTATGGTGTAAATACTCCCATCATGGCTGATTTCAAACTATCAACTTGACATCTCTCAATGTATAATTGGGTAAAAATGAGCACAATCAATTCTTGTAGGTTGGTGTGAGCCAGCTCCAGTACACCACTGTATGCATCCACAAATCAACTGTAAGTTCATAGACACAATGAGCACAACTCCAGAGACCTAGCTAAGGCCTAGAGAGTTGGAGGGAAAATGAGCTTTTCATTTGTTTTTTAAAATCTTTATCCCGTATTCCTTGGTGAAGTTTCCATTTTTTGCCCAGACAATATTCTAGCCTTTTTTGTTTTTATTTTTTCAAATGGACCAGATAAAGAATTAATTATTCCTGTTTGCTTACCTTCTTCTCCCCCCAAAAAATAACTGAGCAGAATTGCTGTTGGCTATTCCTGTGGTGATTCAGCACAGTTATACCCCTTGTCATATTCATTTTTGAGACTTGATGAATAGTATGTAAGATATGTGACCCTACTTTGGTATCATTAGGGAGAAATCTTGGTTGCTACTACAAAACATGTTGTCAACCATTGATACTTTCCTATCTTACTACACAAGCGGGAAGGAATTCATGTCCATGTACCTGTAAATAGAAACTTTGCCCCTTCCATTACTACTATGTGGACAAGTTCGCAATTATTTTACGTGAAGGAAATCAATGAAGGATTTCTTATTTTCTTAAAATTTTGTAAAAAAAATTGTGAAAAATGAGCTTGTAAATACTCTGTTATTCTATTTTATAGCCTCAAATATATACAATCTAGGTAATTTTTTTAAAAAAATATTTACTGTAACAATGTGTGCATGTTAATATCTGATACTGTATCTGGGCTGATTTTATAATAAAATAGAATCTGGAATTCTATATTTGGTAAATATTTTAAAGACAACCAGATGACAGCATCAGAAGTTTGAGAACTAACTTTGAGAAATATCTAGGATAAGATATAAAATATTTATTTAAGAAATACTCAAGACCATTGTTTTATTGCATGTATTAGCTTTGGTGATTCATACCTTAATAATAGGTATGTTCAACATATTTCTCCTTTTATTTTGACGATGAACTTTCATTCTAATCCAGAAAATTTAAACGACTCCTGTAATAAATGCCAATCTGCTACTCTTATGGTTTTTACCCCATTAGAAATACTACTTTTCTGACTTACTGTATGAAGTTATATAGCTTTGGAATTGCTGCAGGCTATTTTTTAAAAGGAGAGGAATACAATATATATCATATACAATGTTTTAATATTTTAATAGAGATACTATGTATGATGATACAATATAGTGAAAGACCTGAATGTATCAGTAAGGAAGAACTGTTGTCAGAACATTTATGGAGTAATTAAATTAAGATGGAAGAAATCCTCGCTAATGAATTAAAATGATATTTAAATGGGATTCATTGTCCCTTATGTCATTTTCCACTGAAATTTCTGAAAAACAAAATGCCTTTAATTAGTAAGTCAGTTTTGGCAGGAGAATTCATTAGATCTATGTGTATTTTGTTTTGTTTTGTTTTGCAGTGTGTCAATCTGCTTAAAATGTATTAAACTAGTGCTTTAGTCATCATAGGTTATTTCTTAAGCTGTCAATAGATGGTAAGTTTGGAAGTCATTTGAAATTGTCCAGGTAAATTATCTAAATTAGTAAGAATTAACTTAAAGGATCTAGTCAATAGATTTGTGATTTATCTATACCTATGTAAAAAGCTGTATTGTTAGTTTCAGATTCATGGATTTCAAAACAATCTGTCATAAAAAGAAACACAGGCTGTTCTGGACTTTCTAAAGCCTAAATTATACAATAACTCCTCTAAATAAACTCACTTTTTAGCTATTTATTATTCAAAGACACAGATTCAAATCCTTTGTTAGCACTGTTTATATTTCAGCATTCTTCCAGACAAACTGTCAAGTCTCAACCATAAATGACAGTAGAAAATGTCAAATTATCAGTGAGCATTGTATTAAAAAAACACTGTAACTTTCAAGTATTTTTTATTGTATCATATTAGGTTTAGATCAGATTACCTTTGTGGCCAGGATTTATCTATTGTAACATCTTTAGGTGTAGACAGTCCATGATTAATCAGTGTTGGTTTTGTACCCATATTTTTTTGAAGTAATATTTTTAAATATTAGACTTCTCTAAAACTGAAGCACTAATAATTAAGATCCTCTTTGTATCTTGCTCATGAAGAAAGAGTAAAATCAGTACTTTTTAAAAGCAAACTTTCTTGGTATCTAAAAACTTATTTGGGGAATCTCTAACTTTTAAAATGCAAATCTGCTACTATTCTGTAAGTACTTGTGAAAGTCATTTTAATTTTTAAAAAATTGTAGTCTGTCATTTCTTTTTAATCTCTAAAGTTATTTAGTGCATTTATTCATAAAATATTCATTCTGGAATTTAGTGTTTGTTCAAATGTAATCCAATGTACATAGAAATAGTGGTAACTATAGTGCTGTATTTATTGCTTGATTATTTTTTTAAATGTGAACTTATATTTTCTCTTGGTTTTAATATGCTAATAAAAACCACCATTTCTTTTATTTCTAAAATATACCCAAGATAATCTGATCAATTAAAATAACTTGTGTTATGCCTAATGTATATCTCTATATTTTGATTGTATGAAAATATTAAAGTCACGAGCTAAAGTTGATTTTCACTCATGTTTACTGGAGTGCGGAATAATCTAAATTACAAATATACTTCTTTACAGCAATCAGTGGAATACTTAAAATCAATGACTAATCACCATTACCCTCTTTGAAGTCTTCCATAAACCTGTAAATTATTCCATAAACCAATTTGTTAAAATTATGAATTTGGTTTGTAAGCTAGAAAAATTCCATATAAAGTACAATGTATGCAAATTCCTTCCTAGACTGAAAAAAAGGAAAAGATGCCCAGAAATAGAAAAATGCACAGAGATTTGTCTTCTTTCTCCATTATATTCCACTGTATAGTTTTGTGTTGAACAGCAGAAAGAAAAAGAAGGAAAAGAACTTTTTTAAAATATAATTTGCTCATTTAAAGTTGTTTTTAGTGTGTTATATTGGTATAGTATATTTACATATATTCAAATATGTATAAACATCACCACAGTTAATTTTATTACATTTTCATGACCTTAGGAGGAAACCATGTATCCTTAGCTATCACCCCTCTATCCTCCATCCCTGCTCCCACCCACACCCTAAGTGCCACTAACTTACTTTCTGTCTCAATAGACTTCCCTATTCTGGATTTTCATATGAATGGAATCATATGGAATATGATCTTTTGTGACTAACTTCTTTCACCTATAATGTTTTCACAATTTCATAACTTGTTTCAGTATTTCATCCCTTTTTATGACTAAATTATTCCATTGTATGGATGTACCACATATTGTTTATCTGTCTGTCTGTTGATGGACATCTGTGTTGTTTCCATCTTTTGGCTATTATGAATAGTGCTGCTATAAACATTTGTTTACAAGATATTTTTTAACATATATTTTAATCTCACTTGGTTATACATCTAGAAGTGGAAATGTTTGGTCATATGTTAAAAATGTCTGAGACTGTTTTGCAAACACCTGGGCCATTTCATATTTCCACCATCATGTGGTTTCTCCACATGCTTCCCAACACTTGTTATTATGTCTTTTATACTTTAGCCATCCTAGTGGGTGTGTAGTGGTATCTTGTGGTCTTAATTTGTATTTCTTTGGTGGCTAGTGATGTTGAGCACCTTTTCACATTTTTATTGGCCATTTGTATATCTTTGGCGAAATGTCTATTCAAATCATTTGTCCATTTTTAATTGGATTGCTTGCCTTTTATTGCTGAGTTGAAAGAGTTCTTCATGTATTTCAGATATAGGTCCCTTATCAGACATACAATTTGCAAGTATTTTCTTCCATTCTGTGGGTTTTGTCACTTTCTTGATGGTGTCCTTCATTGCACAAAAGTCTATAATCTTGATGAAATACAATTTATCTATTTTTTTCTTTTGTTTCTTAGGCTTTTGGTATCTTATCTAAAAATCCTTTGCTAAGTTGAAGGTCATGAAGATCTACTCGTATGGTTTCTTCTAAGGAATTTATAGTTTTTGCTCTTACATTTGGGTCTTTGGTCCATGTTGAGTTAATTTTTGTATACAGTGTGAGATAAGGGGCCAAATCTATTCTTTGCGTGTGGCTATCCATTTGTCTCAGTAATATTTGTTGAAAATATAATTTTTTGGCATTGAAGACTATCCTTGGTATCCTTAGCAAAAAGCAATTGACCATAGATTTATGGGTTTATTTCTGAACAATTCTGTTGGTCTATCTTTGTGTCCAAACCACGTCTTGATTACTTTGCTTTGTAGAAAGTCTTGAAATCAGGTAGTGTGAGTCATTTTATTTTTGTTCTTCTTTTTCATAGTTGTTTGGACCATTCTGGGTCTTTTGCAACTCCATATGCATTTTAGACTGAGCTTGTCAATTTGTGCAAAGAAGCCTGTTGGAATTCTGATAGGGATTACATTAAATCTGTAGATAATTGGGGGAGTATTGCCATCTTAATGTTAAATCTTCTGATTCATGAACATTGGATGACTTTACACTTATTTAAATCTTCAGTTCCTTTCTATAATGCTTTGTAGTTTTCACAGTAAGTTTTGCATTTCATTTGTTAAATTTATTCCTAAGCACTTTATTCTTTCTGATGCTTTCATGAATGGAATTGTTTTCTTAATTTTACATTTGGATTGCTTATTGTAAGTGTATAGAAATAAAATTAACTTTTGTGTATTTATCTTACATCCTGCAACCTTTATTAAAGGTTGCAGGATGTAAGATCAATATTAATTTATATTAGTTACAATGTATTTAATTATTAGTTACATATTTTAGTTATAATATATTTATTAGTTACAATATATTTTAGTGGATTCCTTATGATTTTCTATACAAAAGATCATGCCATCTGCAAATATAGTTTTACTTCTTCCTTTTGAACACGAATCTAAATGCCATTGCTAGAACACTCAGTAAAATGTTGAATAGAAGCAGCGAGGGCACACATCATTGTCTTGTTCCTTATCTTAGGGGAAAGCATCTAGTCTTTCATCTTTAAGTATGTTAATTGTATGTTTTTTGTAGATGCCCTTTATCAAGTTGAGGAAGTTCCCTTCTATTCCCACTTTGGTAATAGCTTTTACTATGAAAAGGATTTTGTTAAATGCTTTTTCTGCATCTTTTGAGATAATCATGTGATTTTTGTTTTATATTTTATTGATATGATGTATTACATTATTTAATTTTCAGATGTTAAAACAATCTTGCATCCCTGGGATCACCTCTCTTGTTCGTGGTGTTTAATTCTTTTAACATGTTGCTAAATTCAGTTTGCTAGTACTTTGTTGAGGAATTTTGCATCCATATTCATAAGAGATATTGGCCTGTAGTTTTCCTTCTTTGTGATGTTTTTGTCTGCTTTTGGTATCACAATAGTACTAGCCTCATAGAACAATTTGGATTGTAATCCCTCCTTTTCTATTTTTAGAAGAGCTTGTGAAGAAGAATTCTTTGAAGAGTTTGTATTAAATCTTCTTTGCATGTTTAGTGAAATTCAGTGGCAAAGCCATCTGGACTTGGACCAGATAAGGGCAGTTTTTTGATTACTGATTCAATGTCTTCACTTGGTATAGGTCAATTCAGATTATCTATTTCTCCTTGAGTCAGTTTTGGTAATTGATGTTTTTCTAGAACTGTGTCCGCCTGATATAATTTGTCAAATTTGTTAACCACACAGTATTGAACAACCACTAAGGCCACAAACTTAACTTTTGCCTGGAAATTTTATAAGGAATCTTGGATTGGATTCTTTAAAACCTGTATATTTTTTGCCATCTTGGGACTAATAAATCACACCAAAAAAAAAAAAAGTCTCTATGACAGATTTCACCTGCTATATCTATAAATTTGGATGAATTCCATTTTTCTCAAGGTACCCCCACATGTGATACAATTCCTAGCATGCTAGGAATTGACCTTCCTTACCACCTATAAGCCTGGGTGGGACCTATAAGTCAAGCACCAAGCCAGTGTTCCTAGGAGGGCTTTATAGTCATTGGCTCCATAAGAATAATCACACTTTCTTTCCCAAATTACCATAATTTAACAACCATAATTCTCAAAAATGACATTCCTGGTTAAGGTCTTTAGTATATTTGAAGCAGAAACTAGTGGAATGACATTATCACCCAGAGAATCATTAATTCTTGTCCTTTCTCACTTTCTCTTCTTTAAAAATGACCCACCTCTGGAATACCAGGTATAAGAAATGGGCATAACAGGTAATGGTTTCTCTCTTGGCTTTAAAACAGCAAACATGTTGAAACTATCACCTGTTAAGTATAAAAGTCTGTAGAAAAAAACCATCCTCCTCATTAATTTTTGCCTGGGAAAAAAGTGGAGTTACCAGTTGTTTGTTTCTTCAAGTTACAGTTATAAGCATATAATTTCAGTGATTTCATAGATTCATGGATGCCAAACTACTCCTGCAAATGACTTAGGAGTACTTCAACCTTAAATAAATCCCTTTAGCCTACATTTTCAGCAAAGTTGAATGGATATTTTGTTTTTGAATTCCATCTATAATCTCTTTTCTCAGACCCCAGCTAGGAGCAATTTCTCAGGCCTTCTGAAAGCTCAAATACTTTCATCATACAACTTTGTTTTAAGATGTTTCTATTTGTTTCTATATGTTGCTATTTCAATTTGTCCTTTAGATTTTAAATTTCCTTTGACCTTTTTTTTCTTTATCTTATCTCAGGCTATATATTATATTCCATCCATTATTGTCTTAAATCTTCTGGAAACACATTTATATATGTAATCCCTAGTCTCTTGCTGTTTGTTACATCTTAGTCTGGTCAGTTTCCATAACAAAAATACCATAGTTTAATCAATAGAAATTTATTTCTCAGTTCTGGAGGATGGAAAGTCCAAGTTCAAGGTGCAGCAAGGTGCCAAGATTAAAATTTCATTCTGAGTCCTCTTCTCTTAACTTGTAGGCAGCTGCCATCTGGCTGTGTGCTCATATGAACTCTTCTTTGGGCATGTGGAGGGAGTGAGCTACCCGATGTCTCTTCTTACAGGGACACTAATCCTATTTTTTCAGGGCCCCACCTTTATGATCTCATTTAACCTTAATTACCTTGTTAGAAGCTCCATCTTAAATACAGCCACACTCGGGGTTAGGGCTTCAACGTATGAATTTGAGAGGGACACAAACACTCAGTGCTAACATGCTATTATTTCATTACAAGTTCTCTGTGTAAAACCCATTACCTCATAATAAAGCAAACAAAACATAACAACAAACTAAAATTTTCATTCCTTCTGTAAATCAGATAGTGCCCCCTTTTCTGAAATGAGTTCTGCAAAAATTATGTCATTTCTTGTCTATTTCCAGACAGTTGCTGATGGCTACCTACTTGATCTTCTTCATTGGATGACCAGTTTCCTCACAGGCTTCAAATTCTCTTTCCTTTGAGATTCATTTTGATTACTTTAAACTTTTATTTCTTTGTGTTCATGTAACAAATGCAGCCAGTTATTATTTTTCTCCTTTGGATTCTGTGTCCATGGAGCTTGCCCAGCTGTATCAGTCTTATTTTCACTGTTACTTAGTCATACAAAGTCTGTATAAGAATGTTCTTCATCTCTGAGGATGTACAAAGAGCTCTTTCTACACACACACAAAAAACTATTTGATCCAGGTCTACACATCCAGGATAGCTTTCTAGACTGCAGTTTACACTCCAGTGTGTGCTCCATAAATTTAGGGTAACCATATACATTTGTTTGCTCAAGTCTAGGTTTGTTGCTTATTGTCCTGGCATCAATTCCAGCTTAGCATTTGCAGTACTGGCCTCAGATCCATGAGAAAGGAGCTATGTTCTTCTTCTAGCACTTTAGAGACTCTAATTCTGGCTTTACTCTAGCTTGATCCCTTCCCATGTGACAAGGAAACATGTCCATCTAAAGCTTAACCCTCCCCTTCTAACATACCCTGAGAACCCTGGGACCCCAGAGCTTCCAGCCCCAGCGGTGTATGCTCATATCCAGGAACTGCATGAGTCTTTTGGCTGGATTCTCCTTTCATATGATGGACCTTGCCTCTTCTGTGCCCATCCCTTGTCTCAAGAAGGGGCCATGGGAGGGTGTTTACACTGAGAAGTGAACAGAACTCAGATGTGCAAGCTGAAATGAGCATTTACATCCACATGAGAGGCCCCATCAGTGCAAGGAGGAATTGGGGATGGACAAAAAAAGGGCCTTCTGAGGGCCAGGTGCCAGTTCATCCCATACCAGCATGTTCCTATACAAAACTCCAAGGATCCGAAGAATTCTGAGAAACCTAAATTTGAATATATCTTCCTGGATGTTTTGAATATTTATGTGTAAATATAGGTATAGGAAGTTACCAAATTATGTTGTGGCTTCCTTTATGTACTTGGAATATGTCAAATATACAGGCTTTAATTTGTACCCTTGCCTCAGTCTCCACAGATACTAGGGAAAAGCCTGAACAATTTTCTTAGAATAAACATTTATTAGTTTGGATATGAATTACATGTTCCTTTATTCACTTCTACTCTAAACCTTCCCTGACCCCAATTGAGAAGTACATATTAAACAGTTAAACCTTTCTTTTCTTTTCCTTTTCTATTTTACCCATAAATGTATTTCATCCTTTTATTATGCACACTAAACCACACAATTTCCCATTATTTTCAATCAGTCATAACTTAATAATTCTTGAAAATAACCATGAAAACAGCTAGTTTTACTCACGTTATTCTAATAACTCTATTGATCAAATATTATATCTGCATGGTCCTGTGACATGTGGGCCACCTCTGAAGGTAACCAACAATTTTTGTCTTTGACTTGCTAAGTGGAATTGCAATAGGGTTCCTCCAAAAGTCATGTTGCTTCCACTGATATATTTTTAAAACCAGATTCACTGCTATTCTAAAGATGGTTGAAAAGTCTTTATTCCCTGGTATTAACACAATAATAAACATCTACTGCATTCCTAAACATTGACTTAAACATCAGAATTTGGGGGGCTGTTGTTCTTTTTCTGGAGACACTGGTTCTCACGAAGAAGGCTCTTCCTCAAAGGATCCTCCCACTCCCTCCTGCACAGAAACTGTGCCTCCTCTATGCCTGTGTTCAAGCTCTAAATGTAGATGTTATGTAAGATAAATAGAAACTAACAGAAAACACTGCTTTCCCTTCCCTTCCCTTTCTGCTGTAAAAAAATGCACTCAGTTCTGTTCCATGTGAGACAGATTTGCCCTGTCTTTTATTTTTCTTAAACTTTCCTTCTGTAGCTGTCTGCAGACTTTTCTATACCCCTGTCTAAAGCTAAAGGAGAAAACACAGCACTCTGCATGACCAAAATACTTTGTTGGAGTCCTGCTACTGCTGATCCTTTGCAGACACTTACACCCCACTAAGATGTTCATGGGTTCTTTCTGCCCTGTAGTCTCCTTGTTTTGTGGCTCCTCACTGCCTCAGGCTCCCTGAATAGCTGTAACAATTGCAGAGACTTTCTTTTGCTCTACTTTACCTGCCCAATCAGATGCATTACCTTATTCCCTATATTACTCTGCTTCCTCTATATTGTAAGAACTTGGCACATGGAAGGCACTCAATAAATATGGTTTCTCTTTCCTCGTCTATTTAAAAATATATATTTGAAGCAGTAAGGCAAATGTAATCCTCAGCTGATTAATAAAATCAAACCTTTGCAAAATTATGTCAATATCATACTATTTTCAAAATATAAAGTTAAGACTAGAAATCAATGTCAGTATTTGATACTAAAAACAGTATCAAACTGCTCATACCAAAAAGAGACAATATAGAAGAAACTATTTCACAAGAAAGTCCCTCAGAAGACCTTTTGCTGTCACTTGATAATCAGGGTTTAGGGGAAGAATCTGTCAAATAAAAAGGAGCCAAAAGGCAAAGACATGGTTTTAAAATAATGGCTTCCAAAATAAGGAACTGGCAAAAGTTCCTTAGTACAATGTCCCATCTGCAAAACAGGAACATTGCTTTTCCTGACAGTCTATTGTCTCTTCTATCTCACAATGAAAGTACATTCATCCTTTTATACACTGATTCCTTCCTATTTGAGTAGTCAATCAGTGGCTGAAATAGAAAGAATCCTTTGCTGTTCTTTTCATTCAACTGATATGGCCACTCAGCTCTCTCACATGGTGGCCAGGTCAGGTCTCATTGGCTGCCTAACTCTGGAGCCATGCGCAGCAAGGTCAGAACATAGAACCAGAAATATGGAACCAAGTGGGAGTCATGACCCTGAACTGTGCTCCATGACCTTGACTTTTTTATGTGATCTTTGAATATACATTTCCTCAAATGAAGCCAGCAGTAACAATACAAAAAGTAGAAAACTCACTGTTTCTAAGAAGTTCTAAAGAATCGAGAGGTGTCAATTAAGACATAAAGTGACAGGTAAAGATTTGCAAAGCACGTGGAAAGAAATTTTAAACTCTAATGAATATGAAGATGTTGTATGATTAAGCAGGAAAATATGTAGTACTGTTGGTAACTTCCAGTAAACTATTAAATAAGCCATGCTTTAACTGTCACAGGTGTTAGCCCACAAGGTACCCTGGGGAAGAACAATTTATTCTATGGCTTCCAGAACACATTTGATTCACATCCTGTCTCCTATGTTGTTTTTCACAATGTATTGGGGTTGGCCCAAAAGTTCATTCAGTTTTTAAGTAAAAATAAAAGACATATTTTTCATTTTCACCAAGAACTTTATTGAACGACATATGCACTAACCGAATGAACTTCTTAGCCAACCCAATATTATATTTATCTGATTACAAGATAAGCATATTTTAGATGGGCTAAAAACCACCCTTCTTGCAAGGCTTCTATGGCCCTGGGGTTTGTGGGTAGAATTCAGGGGATACACGAATTTAGATGCATCTTTATTTTCATTAACTGCTGGCTGAAATTCAGTATCTCCTTCAATTACGAATGTAGGTATAAACCACAATAGCATTAGTAGTATCTGTGACTTTGTCACAATGTAAATCACAGATATTGTCATATTATATTGCAATTGTTGCAGATATCTGGAAGAACTTTTGATCACCAATATTTTAAAACTAGGATAGTCTAACAACTGCTCTTGGATCTTGTTAAATTTACTAATAAGGAAGCACATGTATTATGGTACTACAAATTTGTTTTTAATATTTGGATAACTAAATTTCCATATAATTTATTTCTTTAGTACACTATGTGTTTTATCTCAGATATTTAAAAATATTATTCTGACAAAAGATCCATAGGCTTTATTGTGTTGCAAAAGGGCTAAAAAATACACAAAATAGTTACAAGCCATAGTTTAGAAGAGCAGTAGTTCTCAGAATTGAACATGTTTCAAAAACCCCAGAGAGCTTGTTCGAACACCAATTTCTGAGCCCTATCCCCAGACTTTCTGATTCAGCCAGTCTGGGGGGACCTGAGAACTTGCATTTCAAACAAGTTCTCAGGTGATGCTGATTCAATTGGTCCAGGGACTATACTTTTTAAATGAATGCAACAGTATTGCTTGGAAGAAAGAATGGGCAGCTCTTAAAATCAAAGCCTAGGATTGTTTAAAAATATTATAGGGATGTTGGCAAGGAACAGTTCAGAAAAACTTGAAAATCACACACATTAAAATGTTCAGATGATTTTCTTGCTATCAGAGCACAGCAAATCCATTGTATGAAGATTTATATCTTAAACAGCTATTTTCTCTCATAACAATATAAATCAATAGAAAACATCAATACCATTAACAAAGATAAAACACAATTTTACCTTTCCTTGATTAAGGAAAGAAATCTGAAAGTTAAGACGTACATCCAAATGTATATCCTTCAAAACACAGCATCTCTAAATGTACCATGCATGTGAAGGCTAGCTTCTGAGTGATGAAAGATCCATTGTGATGATAGAGAACTCATTCTATTCCTCTTATTCTTACCCAGGTCACTTTTCAGAAACCTGTCCAAGACAGGATATTTTTAAATCCAATTGCATATCTTAATATAAACTGATGAATAATGAAGGGGCTTTACATTTATAATTCATTTAAATGCTGAAGTTTGATTTTGTATTTATAATTCAGAGTTAGTCTTGCTCCAAATTAGATTAGCTGCCTCTAGAGTCTTTAATTTCCTCTTGAGCATGTCTATTTCATCTTAGGCAAAGGTAACTTTAAAAACTTGGGTGGTGATAAACTCTTGTTTTACAGCCTCTTCTTGTAACTGTAGATTTTTAATTAACATTAGCTCCTGAATTATATTTGTGAGTGTTAATGGATAAGATTATACATTTAACAACTTTTCCTAGCAGAAGGAAGAGACAGATGCATAGACAGGAGTTAAAAGGGAACAAGATGGTGCGAATCAATACACATGGTATTCTCTACACACTATGTTCTAGAAATTGATGTCCAGCTCAGAATTCTAACACCATTTCATTCTCCTGGACCCAGTGTACACAAGCTCTTTGCCTATACTACCATTCTATTCAAACTTAGCTTACATATTAAAAGGAAAGGTAGGGGCTTCCTTGGTGGTGCAGTGGGTAAGAATCCACCTATCAATGCAGGGGGACATGGGTTCGAGCCCTGGTCTGGGAAGATCCCACATGCAGTGGAACAACTAGCCCGTGTGCCACGACTACTGAGCCTGCGCTCTAGAGACCACGAGCCACAACTATTGAGCCCACATGCCACAACTACTGAAGCCCATGCACCTAGAGCCCATGCTCTGCAACAAGAGAAGCCACAGCTATGAGAATACCGCACACCACAACGAAGAGTAGTCCCTGGTCACCACAAAGAGGAAGCCCGTGCACAGCAACAAAGACCCAATGCAGCCAAAAATTAAATTAATTAATTAATTTAAAAAAAGAAAGGAAAAGGTAACATTTGACTGAGTATAGATGGAGCTAGAGTGAGAAAAAATATGGGGACTAGCATTAATGTGTGCTAGTGAGATGAAATGTATATACACAAACAACATTCCCAGGATGGTGGGCAGCTGCCAGAGCTCAGAGGGAAGACACATCAATAAATATGTGGGAAAATCAGCAAATAGGTTTAGTAAATTTTTATATTATTTTTTAAGTTCTTTATTGGAATATAATTGCTTTACACTTTTGTACCAGCTTATGAGGTACACCAAAGTCAATCAGCTATATTTATACAGATATCCACATATCCCCTCCCTCTTGTGACTCCCCTGCCACACTCCATGTCCCGGCCCTCTAAGGCATCACCCATCATTGAGCTGATCTCCCTTTGTTATACAGCAACTTCCCACTGGCTATCTATTTTACAGTTGGTAGTATATATGTGTCTATGTTACTCTCTCACTTCGTCCCAGCTTCTCCTTCGCCCCGTCCCCCCAACCCCATGTCCTCCAGTCCGTTCTCTGAATCTGCATTCTTATTCTGCTCCTGTCACTGGGTTGAACAGTATCATTTTTTTTTATATTCCATTTATATGAGTTAGCATATAATATTTGTTTTTCTCTTTCTGGCTTACTTTGCTCTGTATGACAGACTCTAGGTCTAGCCACCTCATTACATATAGCTCCATTTCATTCCTTTTTATGGCTGAGTAATATTCCACTGTTTATTTATGCCATATCTTCTTTATCCATTCATTTGTTGATGGGCATTTAGGTTGCTTCCATGTCCTGGCTATTGTAAAGAGTGCTGCAATAAACATTATGGTACATGTTTTTTTTTGGATTATGGTTTTCTCTGGGTATATGCCCAGTAGTGGGATTACTGGATCATATGGTAGTTCTATTTGTAGTTTTTTGAGGAACTTCCAAACTGTTTTCCATAGTGGCTGTACCAACCTACATTCCCACCAACAGTGCAGGAGAGTTCCCTTTTCTCCACACCCTCTCCAACATCTGTTGTTTCTAGATGTTTTGATGATGGCCATTCTGACAGGTGAGAGGTGATACCTCATTGAGGCTTTGACTTGCATTTCTCTGATGATGAGTGATGTTGAGCATCTTTTCATGTGTTTGTTGGCCATCTGTATGTCTTCTCTGGAGAAATGTCTATTTAGGTCTTCCGGCCATTTGTGGATTGGGTTATTTGCTTTTTTGGTATTAAGCTTCATGAGCTGCTTGTATATTTTATAGATTAATCCTTTGTCCATTGCTTCATTGTCAAGTATTTTCTCCCATTCTGAGGGTTGTCTTCTTGTCTTGTTTATGATTTCTTTCACTGTGCAAAAGCTTTTACGTTTCATTAGGTCCCATTTGTTTATTCTTGATTTTGTTTCCATTATTCTAGGAGGTGGGTCAAAAAAGCATCTTGCTTTGATGGATATCATAGAGTGTTCTGCCTATGTTTTCCTCTGGGAGTTTTATAGTGTCTGGCCTTACATTTAGGTCTTTAATCCATTTTGAGTTTATTTTTGTGTATGGTGTTAGGAAGTGTTCTAATTTCATTCTTTTACATGTAGCTGTCCAATTTTCCCAGCACCACTTATTGAAGACACTGTATTTTTTGCATTGTATATTCTTGCCTCCTTTGTCAAAGATAAGGTGCCCATATGTGCTTAGATTTATCTCTGAATTCTCTATTCTGTTCCATTGATCTTCCTTTCTATTTTTGTGCCAGTACCATACTGTCTTGATCACTGTAGCCTTGTAGTATAGTTTGAATTCAGGAAGCCTGATTCCACCAACTCCATTTTTCCTTCTCAAGATTGCTTTGGCTATTCGGGGTCTTTTGCGTTTCCATATAAATTGTAAGATTTCTTGTTCTAGTTCTGTGAAAAATGCCGTTGGTAATTTGATAGGGATTGCATTGAATCTGTAAATTGCTTTGGATAATACAGTCACTTTCATGATGTTGATTCTTCAAATCCAAGAACATGGTATGTCCCTCCATCTGTTTGTGTGTCTTTGATTTCTTTCATTAGTGTCTTATAGTTTTCTGCATACAGGTCTCTTGCCTCCTTAGGCAGGTTTATTCCTAGGTATTTTATTCTTTTTGTTGCAATGGTAAATGGGAGAGTTTCCTTAATTTCTCTTTCTGCTTTTTCATTGTTAGTGTATAGGAATGCAAGAGATTTCTGCACATTAATTTTGTATCCTGCTACTTTACTAAATTCATCGATTAGTGCTAGCAGTTTTCTGGTAGAGTTTTTAGGGTTTTCTATGTATAATATCATGTCATCTGCAAAGAGTGATAATTTTACTTCTTCTTTTCCAATATGGATTCCTTTTATTTCTTTTTCTTCTCTGAGTGCTGTGGCTAAAACTTCCAAAACTATGTTCAATAATAATGGTGACAGTGGACACCCTTGTCTTATTCCTGTTCTCAGAGGGAAATCTTTCAGTTTTTCACCACTTAGAACGATGTTGGCTTTTGGTTTCTCATATATGGCTTTTATTATGTTGAGGTAATTTCCTTCTATGTCCATTTTATACAGAGTTTTTACCATAAATGGATGTTGAATTTTGTCAAAAGCTTTTTCTGCATCTTTTGATATTATCATATGGTTTTTATCCTTCAATTGGTTGATAAGATGTATCATGCTGATTGATTTACATATATTGAAGAATTCCTGCATCCCAGGGATAAACCCCACTTGATCATGGTGTTTGATCTTTTTAATGTGCTGTTGGATTCTGTTCACTAGTATTTTGTTGAGAATTTTTGCATCTAAATTCATCAGTGATATTGGTCTGTAATTTTCTTTTTTTGTGACACTCGCCTGGTTTTGGTATCAGGATGATGGTGGCCTTGCAGAATGAGTTTGGGAGTCTTCCTCCTTCTGCTATATTTTGGAAGAGTTTGAGAAGGATAGGTGTTAGCTCTTCTATAACTGTTTGATAGAATTTGCCTGTGAAGCCATCTGGCCATGGGCTTTTGTTTGTTGGGAGATTTTTAATCACAGTCTCAATTTCAGTGTTTGTGACTGGTCTGTTCATATTTTCTATTTCTTCCCAGTTCAGTCTTGGAAGATTGTATTTTTCTAAGAATTTATCCCTTTCTTCAGGTTACCCAAATTATTGGCATATAGTTGCTTGTAGCAGTCTCTCATGATCTTTTGTATTTCTGTGGTATACATTTTTACTTCTCCTTTTTCGTTTCTAATTCTGTTGATTTGCATCTTCTCCCTTTTATTCCTGGTGAGTCTGGCTAATGGTTTATCAATTTTGTTTATCTTATCAAAGAACCAGCTTTTAGTTTCATTAATCTTTGCTATTGTTTCCTTCATTTATTATTCATTTATTTTTGATCTGATCTTTATCATTTCTTTCCTTCTGCTCACTTTGGGGTTTCTTTGTTCTTCTTTCTCTAATTGTTTGAGGTGTAAGGTTAGGTTGTTTATTTGATATTTTTCTTGTTTCTTGAGGTAGGACTCTATTGCTATAAGCTTCCCTCTTAGAACTGCTTTTGCTGCGTCCCATAGGTTTTGGGTTGTTGTGTTTTCATTGTCATTTTTTCCTAGATATTTTTTGATTTACTCTTTCATTTCTTTAATGATTTCTTGGTTGCTTAATAGCATCTTGTTTAGCCTCCATGTGTTTGTATTTTTTGCAGTTTTTTTCCTGTAATTGATATCTAGTCTCATGGCATTGTGGTCAGAGAAGATGCTTGATATGATTTCAATTTTCTTGAATTTACTGAGGCTTGATTTGTGACCCAAGATGTGATCTATCCTGGAAAATGTTTTGTGTGCACTTGAGAAGAAAGTGTATTCTTTAGTTTTTGGATGGAATGTCCTATAAATATCCATTAAGTCAAGATAGTCTAAAGTGTCATTTAAAGCTTGTATGTCCTTATTAATTTTCTGTTTGGATGATCTGTCCATTGATGTAAGTGGGGTGTTCAAGTCTCCCACTATTATTGTGTGACTGTTGATTTCTCCTTTTATGGCTTTTAGCATTTGCCCTATGTATTGATATGCTCCTATGTTGGGTGCATAGATATTTACAATTGTTATATATTCTTCTTGGATGGATCCCTTGATCATTATGTAGTGTTCTTCCTTGTCTCTTTTAATAGTCTTTACTTTAAAGTCTAATGTGTCTGATATGAGTATTGCTGCTCCAGCTTTCTTCTGACTTTCATTTGCATGGAATGTCTTTTTCCATCCCTTTACTTTCAGTCTATATGTATCCCTTGGTCTGAAGGGGGTTTCTGGTAGGCAGCATATAGAAGGGTCTTATTTTTGTATCCATTCAGCCAGTCTCTGTCTTTTGGTTGGAGCATTTAATCCATTTACATTTCAGGTGATTATTGACATGTGTGTTCCTATTACCATTTTCTTAATTGTTTTGGGTTTGTTTTTGTAGGTCTTTTCCTTCTCTTGTGTTTCCTTTTAGAAAAGTTCCTCTAGCAATTGTTGTAAGGCTGGTTTGGTGGTGCTGAATTCTCTTAACTTTTGCTTGTCTGGAAAGCTTTTGATTTCTCCCTCAAATCTGAATGAGATTCTTGCTGGGTAGAGTATTCTTGGCTGTAGGTTTTTCTCTTCAGGACTTTCAGTATATCCTGCCATTCCCTTCTGGCCTGCAGAGTTTCTGCAGGAAGATCAGCTTTATCTTTATGGGTTTTCCGTTATATCTTACTTGTTGCTTTTCTCTTGCTGCTTTTAATATTTTTTCTTTGCATTTAATTTTCATTAGTGTGAGTAATATGTGCCTCGGTGTCTTTCTCCTTGGGTTTATTCTGTATGGGACTCTCTGTGCTTCTTGGACTTGGTTAATTATTTCCTTTCCCATGTTGGGGAAGATTTCCACTATAACCTCTTCAAATATTTTCTCAGACTCTTTCTTTTTTTCTTCTTCTTCTGGGATGCCTATGATTTGAATGTTGGTGTGCTTAATGTTGTCACCAAGGTCTCTGAGACTGTCTTGCATTCTCTTAATTCTCTTTTCTCTTTCCTGCTCTGTGGCAGTTATTTCCCCCATTCTATCTTCCAACTCACTTATTCGTTCTGCCTCAGTCATTCTACTGTTTATACCATCTAGAGTATTTTTAATTTCAGTTATTTTGTTTTCCATTACTGTTTGTTTGCTCTTTAGTTCTTCTGAATCTGTATTAACTGTTTCTTGTATTTTCTGTATTTTGTTATTGAGATTTTGTATTATCTTTACTATCATTACTCTGAATTCTTTTTCAGGCAATTTTCCTTTTTCTTCTTCATTTATTTGTTCTTGTGGGTTTTTTCCTGTTCCTTTGCCTACATGGTGTTTCTTTGTTTTCTCATAGTAGTCCAACCTTCAGAGGTTGCTTGACCTGGCAATAAAGTGGTTTTAAGAAGACTGTCCAAGCCCCAGACTAATGGCAGAGTGTTGAGTCAAACAAATACTAAGTCAAGGAAACATACACATGTATAAGACACACAAATACTGAATCCAATAGAACATAAGTCACTACAAAGATCTGACTGAAGAACCCCAGTATGCTATCAGACATTGAAAGAGGAAAACAACAGAAATTCATAACCAAAACAGAACAAAACAAAAACAAAGGCAAAAACAAGCAAACAAACAAAAAAATAACACCACACACACAAACACAAATCCAGGGAGACACAGAAAGCTGGAATCAAACATAATAAAGAGCTAGAGTACTGCCAGATGGACTGAAGCTTATCAGAATGAAATCAGACAATTATACTTAGAACTAAGATAAAGGCAAAAACCTAATAGTAAATACCAAAGCAGTGTGTCATCTGGAGAATAAAGCAAGGAAACAGAGCAGACTGATAATATTGCTTACAAGTACATTAAGATAAATAAACTAAAAAAGGATAGAAGACAGGGCAACAGAAGAGCATAGTGTGACTGGAAATATGAAAAGAAAAAGAAAGAAATAGAAATGTATAAAAGATAGATGAAAAGAAGGTAAGAGATACAGTCAGCACTACAAAAAACTTAGAAATAGAAATACATAAAAAGGCTAAAAATAAAAATAGGATAAAAAATAAAATAAAAAAATGTTATAAAACATGTAGATCCCTTAGGACTATGATCTTAATTAATAAAAAAAATAACAAAAAACTAGAACTGACCCCAGAATGCATCAGATCAATAGAATTATTACTAATATTTCTGCTTCCTTGGGGTCTCTGCTGTGTCATTCTACCTGCCTTGGGCTTTTTGTATTTTTCTGCAAGCAGCAGAACTTCCTTTATTATTTGTCTGTAAGCACTGGTGTGTGGTGAGAGAGAGGGTACAGTAGTGGCTCGTTACCCTGGGAGTGAGTGAACAGTGGCGTCCTGCCTGGGTCATGGCGGCTTGGGCGGCTCAGGCCGAGAGCGCGACTCCAACTGCAGCTCCTTCCCCCTGCTACAACTCTGCCAGGTGCCCTGCCTGGGTCACAGTGGTTCAGTCGGCCATGGTGGTGCCTATTGTAGAGGAATGCCAGTGGCTCAGGTGTAAAAAGAATGTCTCCAGAGCTGGGCCATTCTGAGAGCTTTTGGCTCTCAGCTGCAGGAACTCTAGGCCAGCCGCGCCCGGGGGCCTTTGTTATCCCTGAGTGCATTAGCTAGGCCCACAGGTGTCCTTCCTCTGTCCATTGCAGGCACAGAGAGAGAGGCTATGCCCACAGCTCCTCCCCCCTGCTTGTGAGTCAGCAGTATCCAGCTGCCACTATGGCCTCTCAGCTTTCTGTGGTAGGCACTCTCCACTGCAGATTTCTCCCCTCCTGTCCTCTCAGTCTATCTGCCCATTGCCAACGTTTCTCACCCTGAACCAGTTCTCCAGTTCCCACTCTCCAGCTCCCAGATTCCCTGTTCAGCTGTGAATCGACATCTCATTCCAGGCATGCTGAGCCATGGTGGGGACACTCTGTGTGTTTCTCACTCTTTCCCGTCTGCCACAGCTCAGTCACTTCACCCTCTTTGAACAGTCCTAAATGCTTCCCTTCTGACCCAGGGAAATTCCCCATTGGAGAAGGGGTTTCCCCATCAGATAAGGGATGTTTCCCCAAATTGGGCAATCTCCCCTCTGATTTAGATCCCCCCACCCTAGGGTGTGGGACCTGTCCCTTTCCTTTCTTCTCCTCTTTCTCCTTTTTTTTCCCCCTCTGTGCTACCTGGTTATGTTAGGATCTTTGCAGTCCTTTCTGGTGTCCGAGGTCATTTGCTGGTGTTCAGCTGGTTTTCTGTGGGAATTATTGTGTCTTTTGGTGTATTCCTGATGCATCTGTGGAGAGGGATGCATTCCACATCCTTCTACTCCACCACCATCTTTCGCTCCTGGTTTAGTAAATTTAAATAAGTCCTGCCAAATTTGACTGCAGGCATTTAGAATTTGAGAATCCCAAGTAGAAAATCACTTAGATTTCTCAAAGGATAAGGCCTGGATCATTTCACTGTTAAACATTAATTTTTACTGACAAAAGAAGCAACAAGGAAAATGTCTGAAATGCAGATGCTAAACTATAAAGGAAAATGACTTCTTAGTTTCCTTTCTTATCAAAATAAATGAAAGTTTTCATTAGCATCCAAAATCTCTAAGACATTCCAAGACTATTCTAGTTCAGAGAATAAGGAGCTGGGAAAAGTATTAGTAGAATCATCATCTCTGATTTTTCCAAGTGTTGAAAGGAAGATGAACACTTATTAGGTAGTAAATGATAATAGCTCACCACTTGATTAATTTGATATCTTTCTCTTTCTCATGAAAAACAAGGAAAAGATAATGTAGCTCTGAAACTTGCAAAATGGCTGGGGTTAGTTATCATTTCATGTTTTCTCATTTTCTTGTCCATTGAATCCACTTTTTAAAGTGATTGCCTTCAGTGAAATAGAGAATACTTAGTGTTTCTGTCATAAAGGGAGAAAATCTCAATCTTGCAGAAAATATTTTGAACTATTAGATATATACAAATCTTAATAAATCTAATAAAAATCACTGAAACCCCTAAAGGGATTTTACGGTTGAGTACCTCTATGTGAAACTGTAAGCTGAGGCTTCCCAAGTAACTGATCTTGAGAGCAAGCACATACCAAAGGAGTTTCAGAAAACAATTGCTTTTCTGGATGCCTGGTAACAATTGGTGGGAAATGCAAAATATAAGAAGAGAAATTAGATCAAAAGATGAAGGCAGTGGTGAGGAGGAATTTTAAAGGAGAAGCAGGCTGGGTCATGCAGTGTTCAGCTGCACAGGATTCCACGTTAGAAAGGCCACTGTGCTAATTCTAGTTCTGTCATTTTCTACCTTAGCCAATTTGATTAACTTGGGTTGTATCTTTGTTTCTTTTGGTCCTCAGCAAGAAGGCATAAATGGCAACTTTTAGAACTTTGTATGAATTAAATTAGTTGATATTTATAATGTCTAGTGGGGTGCTAAGAACTGGAGGATATTTTAGTGAACACAGTTTTAGAATTAGGCTTGGTAAATAGCTGCTATTGTATTATGTATTTTGCTAGACACATTATGTTATAATTACTATAATAATTACTATATCAAAATTGTGCCAAACTTTCTTAACTATTTCTTTAATATTAGTTCATGTCTTCTTAATTCATAACACTGCAAGGCAGGTATTTTAATTCTTAGTTTACCTACTGTGAAATTGTGGAGAAATTAAGTCATTTGTCTAAAAGTCATGTAGCCATAAGTGAGAAAGTGAAGGATTATATCTGGGGCCAGACTTTCATACTGCTTACAATTGGATGTATCATTTGTTTTTTTGTTTTGTTTTGTTTTGTTTTTAATTTCTATTTTTATTTATTTATTTATTGGCTGTATTGGGTCTTCGTTGTTGCACATGGGCTTTCTCTAGTTGTGGTGAGTGGGGACTACCCTTCATTGCAGTGTGCGGGCTCTTCATTGTGGTGGCTTCTCTCTTGTTGCAGAGCATGGGATCTAGGTGCATGGGCTTCAGTGGTTGTGGCACATGGGCTCAATAGTTGTGGCTCACGGGCTCTAGAGCACAGGCTCAATTGTTGTGGCACACAGCTCAGTTGTTCCACCGTGTGTGGGATCTTCCCAGACCAGGGATCGAACCCATGTCCCCTGCATTGGCAGGAAGATTCTTAACCACTGCACCACCTAGGAAGTCCATATTACTTATTTTTAAAGATTAGTAGTTAAAACATGAAGAGAACATTTGTGTTTCTAATTGATGCATTTAAAAATTCACTTATGCAAATCCCATTTTATATAAGAATTTTAGGTAATAATGTGTGGCTGTTGATAGTGGGTGAGTGGTGGGGATAATTGGGAGAATTTTCTATAGAACTGTCATTTCAAGTAACCAGCTCTTGGTAAACATTTTGATGGAAATCCCCATTTTGTTAGAACTAAATCCCATTCAGTTCAGGTTTTTGATTCGCTAAAAAGAGGTTATGGACCAGATGGTGATAGATGTTATATGAAATGCATCTTTAACAGAAATGTCATTCTTAGAGAGAGGGTTGCAATGTAAAGCCTGAACCTAAGCATAGTGGCCTACCTGTAATGGACTATTTTGCTGACAAAATTATTGATACTGGAGAAATCTCCTCATTTCACTGCAATATATATCATGATATATATTGTCGATATTTGTGTGCCAATCCCAAGCACATAGAAGACTTTTCAAAAATGCTTATTAAATAAATAAATAAATGGGTTGATTAAAATCTTTCACACTTACTGCTTTTACCAAGGGCACTACTGTCCTCTTACTCCTCCACCTCTGTAGAATTTGCTAAGTTTGACAAGTTGACTTCTTTAAACTCTCTTTAACTTCTATGATGTTATTGGTTTTTTTGTTTCCCTACCTAGTTTTGTGATCATTGTTTTCTCTGTCACTTTTACTGACTGTTCCTCTTGTAACCATCTCATAAGCTCAACTTTTTGCTGATTGCCCTCAATTACCTTTTTCAATTATATTCACTCTCTGAGTGACCCCAATCAGTGCCATGGTTTCAAGTATTATATTTGAAGAAACAGAAAAAAACAGAAAGAGGAGGGGGGAGGGTGTTAAAGAGAAAGAGGGAGGGAAGGAAAGAAGGAAGGAAGAAAAAGAAAGAAAGAGAGAAAGAAAGAAAGAGAGAAAGAAAGAAAGGAAGAAAGAAAGAGAAAGAAAGAAAAAAGAAAAGAAAGAAGAAAGAGAGAAAGAGGGAGAGAGGAAGGAAAGGAGACATGGAGGGAGGGAGGCTTTTGTAACCCGGTTACAACTTATTTCTCTATCCACCTTTTCCTCCCTTCTCTATGGTTTTGTGCCAAGCACACTGACCTCCTTGTTCCCTGAACACACAACATGCTTTCAGAATGTTGTGCCTGGAATACCCCCCTCCATCTCCTCCTCTTGGCAAACTCCTGCCCTTCACTCAGCGCCAGTTCAAATGCATCTCATCCGTGGCCTTTCCTCACTCCCTCAGGCAAGTAGTTGTTCTGATTTCCTCTCCCAAAGGAGTCATGCCCACACAGTGATTATATCAGTGGTTACATGCTATAGCAGTAATTGGTTTTGAAATCTGTCTTCTCCATTACACTGCTTTATTCATTTGTGCCTCCATCTCTAATATAATAATTGTACAGTAATTTGAATTTATGCACACATATATGAATATTTGCAGGCCAAAATTTCATTCAAATATGCTTTTAAAATTATTTCATTTGTCCTTTCAGCTTAATGTTATAGTGGTCAGTGTAATAATGATTTACTTAGTTCAAAATATTGGTAAAATAAACCCTAATGTAATTTTAATTATTTAAAATAAATGGTTTATTTAAATATTTTATAGTTTTAAGAATGATGTTCACTAATATAATCTGCATGCCACCTTTCAGGCATGCATAGATTCATCAATATGAATTCCATCTCTTACCATAGATCTGCTTCTTAGTCTTACTGTGCCAGCCTTCATGATAGGTTATTAGTTACAGTTTCTCTTACTATTGCTAAGTCTACAAGTTACAGCCTATTCGTGTATAATTTTTAAAATTTATTTGGCTTGAATATTATAAGTAAGTTATAATTGAATAAATACCCCTCAAGGAGGAATCTGTTGGCCTTAGAGAATAAAATCTATGGCTTTACAGATGGAATTTTATGAAAGATATTGTGGGTATTTCAATCATCTATTCTACTTCCTTGCAAAGGTAATATTTAGGAATACTGATGTTTACTAGGAACTACAGTAACTAACTTCCATTCAGTTGCAATATCCTGCCTGACTTGTAATTATGTTATTTTTACTTCACACATGTATTCAAAAATATTTATTCAGTTTCTATACTGTGCAAGGTACTGTTCCACAGATGCAATCAATGGTGAACAAAGATAGACAGTGTGCCTGTCCTCACAGCATTTACAGTCTACTATTATTAGGTCTATTGGCCAGGAGATTTGCAAAGCACTGCAGTGCTAAAAATGCATCATTAAAAATTCCTGTAATTAACAAAAATTTTAGATAAAAAGAAGTCAGCATGCTATGTATGATGAAAGAGAAAGAAGTTAGGAAATTCAGTAGTTAAGGTAGCTATTAAAAAAGTGGGATGTGAAGGTTTTAAAAGGTATATAGGAGGTGATTGGGAAAGTTTTATTTATGCAATTACACCACCAGGTAATCTATCTTAAAGAAAGAGCAACCTTCACAAATTCAACAAATTCATATTAGAAATATAGAAAAGGAAAAGGACATCCATTTTCTTATTCTTCACCCCCAAATAATAAATTGTCCATGACAGTGTGAATATACATGTAAAATACAGTCTAGAACTGTAATACAGAAGCTCTTACAATAAAGCAGTTTTCAAGGCAATTCTAATAAACATGATCAACATGCTCCTGCGCCCTATGGTGATTAGGATGAACGGTTGTTAGATATTATTTTGTCTACTAATATGCATTTAGGTATACAGATGAGAAAGAAGAGTGAGATGGAAAAACAAGGGTTCTTAACGTGGGCCCCACAAATGGACTTTAGGACATGAAAATAATTTGCAGTATTTTTTTTAATGGAGAAAGAGTCAGTAACATTCATCAGATTCTCCAAGGAACCTATAATTACCCAGAAGTTTAAGAACCCAAAAAGATGGAAAGTAAGGGAGAGAGAGAGAGAGGGAAATACATCAGAGATAAAATAAGTCCAAGGCAATAATTAGGAGTACTTTTGAGAGTCCAATTTTTTTTAAAGTTTATAGAATTCCAAAATAAAACAGGATATTTAAAAAATAATTAGCTCTCAAAAATGTTGCTATTTTGTTTACTATTTGGAATAGAGATAAAGGGGTAACTGAAACAGAGAAAACTTCCTCTGTCATTTAGATGTTTTAGCATTTGCTACAAACAACTTTCAGGAAAGTATTTTTACATCTACAATTATCAAAATCATCTCAGTCAAGACTTGCCTTCGGTTTATTCATAAAAACTTTACTTTGAATTTTGCTTTTAAGGATGCCTGAAGTTGTAATTTGTATTTTATGTCATCATTATAATGTAAATTAAGTATTGTACATGGATCAATAAGGTGTTTCAGAAGCAAAGAGATTAAAATCAAATTCACCCACGTCACTCTGACCTATTTTTCCAAATGATTAAAAGGTGTTAGTCAAATTAAATGCAATAACATCTATATATTTTGAAGGAGTAGTTTTTGAATATAGCATATGTACCATCCTTTTCAGAGTTTTGAGAGTTTACTTAATAAATGAATTACAGCTCTTCTTTACTGAAGTCACTTCCTGATAAACAGCCAACACGAAGAAATAAATAAATATAAGGCGGTTTGTGAATTCCAGGCTTCTTGGCTAGTCACAATTGATGTGTTGTTATCTTGGCTTGAGGACAATAGTCATAAGTACTTTCCTCTAAACAGCTGAATTCAATCCAACCCAGAAAGTCATAAATTTATGAATCTGTTGTAGCAAAAATTAAGATTAGCAAAAAAGACAAATGCCACTGGAAAAATATTTTTCAAACACTTCCTATTTCCCCACTCCCCTTCCTTGTTTCATCAAATTGGAATCACTCACGATTTCAAAGGAATCACAGATTGAATTGTACTTTCCCAGCCACTGTTTGTCCACTGAGTTAAGCAAACGCATACGTAGCCAGAAAACAACTTTCTTTTTGTATATGTGGCTTTTCATCTGTATTAAAATAATTCCTTTAGTTTTGCTTAAAAACTGTGGTTATTACATCATTATAAACATATTTATGTACATTTATTCTAGATGGCAGTTTCTGAGAGATGTTTAACTGATGTTAAAATAATTATGCCCTGAGTTATAATTTACTAGATTTGAACAAATAAAAAATTGTTGATCTTTATATTTCTCAATTTTCAAAACAATATTATTAATTCAGTAATACAAACTAAAATCATATTTATATCACTGGTGACTATAGAAAATGGTCAATAATCCCAATGAATCTTAAAATTACTCAATTCTCGAACAAAAAGTTGAAGAAAAAAGGTGTGTGTGTGCGTCAGTAGAGAGAAAAAGAAAAGTCATATAGAGAACGAGGAAATATAAGACCTTGAGGTGCTCAGCAACGAACTTGAAAGTCTAGGAATAAGAGAATCAGTGGGTTAGGTGGAGAATTTTTATGAGGGATAAAAGAGCACTGATTGGAAAGAAAACTGCATGATGCGACTAAACTTTCACCAGAGATCATCCTGCTAGGATAGATAAAAGGGGACAAATAAAATAAAAATTTTTTCTCAGAGGAATACAGAGAAATATTTTGTAAGATTTTGATTATGAAAAGAGAGAGAAGGAGGGGATAGGGAAGACTGAAATTTTATGCCCAAGGGCCTGGAAAGATGATCACTGAAGTCATGCAAGAGAAGGAATAGTGAGAGAACATTTAAAGGAAAACAGATGGTCTAAGGTCAAACTTGATAATAGCCATAGTAGAGAAGTTATTAATGCTAATTTTAAATTATAACATGTGTATAGTGCATTTTGTGTCATCAGTGTTTTCACAAGCACGTTACCTCATTTGACTTGATAGGGAAGAGGAATGGCCATGTAAGAGCAAGAAGAAAAGCCGAGGTTAACCAGACAGTAAATTATCATTTAGACTGTTAGGAAAAAATTAGAGAACAGCTAATACCATTTATTCAGTGTTACTCTATGTGCTTGACATGATGCTAAGTTTTCTAAATCTATCTTCTTAATCTTCACAATAAATTTTTCAAACAGTTATTATGTCTCCATTTTTCAGATGGGAAATTGAGATTCACAAAGCTTTTGCAATTTGCCAAGATCACATAACTAGGAAACAGCAGAGCTAGCATTCATCCCAGACATGACTGGCCAGAACATTTAACATATTTAAAAAAAAAATCCTAGGTCAATAAATGCTGGGGGACTTTTTTGAAACAGTAACAAAAATTAAGTTTCTTCGCCATTCAGCACTGTACTATTTTGGTTAAAACGTAAATGAATCAAAAATAATCTATACATAGTTATAAAAAATTTGTAACTGTGGTGAATGATATTAACTAGACTTGTGATGATCATTTTGCAATATATGCAAATATTGAATCATACGTTGCACACATGAAACTAATATAATGCTATATGTCAATTATTCTTCAATAAAAAACAATCTATAAATTCTATGCACTAAGAAAAAAAAAGTTAGGTGAACACATTTATTTACATGTTCTACATATCAAGTTCTCTCCTAAGTACTTTGCAACACAATCTTTACAATTTCTCTGATATTACAACAATTTCATTCCCTAATGTGTCACTGCATTACCCATGGGCTCACCAATAGAAATGGGATAACATGCTCTATATATTTCCCTTCTCTCAGATGGAGGGAAGTGAGAGTAAGAGCAGCAGGTGACATTTAGTGTCGTGCTTCTCTATACCAGGGTATTTCCAAGCACTTTACATACATTAGTTCAGTCCTCACAGCAGCTTAATGAAGGTAATGCAATAGTATGATCCTCATTTTATCAATAAGTGAAGAAAGGTACAGAGGAGGCAGTTTCCAGAAATTTGCAGAGATATAGAGTCAAAGATCCAGGATTCAAATGGAGGTCCTCTGCCCCTGAAGCCTGTGTTACTAGTACATACATTGTACTGACCTTGTACAGCTTAATAAAGGAGACTTAGTGCCCCCATCATGGTTCTAGAAGCCTGCAGAGGTCTGGAGTAAAGAAAGCATTCACCATTTAAAGAGACAAAAAATCAAAACAGGATAAAGAGCAGATGTTTTTGTTTGTAAACCAGTCCCTACCAACAAAACAAAACAAAACATATATTTATGTTTATATTCATATTTTATAATTTAAGTATATGGGGAAAAAGATTTTGCAAGTATCAAATCAAAGAGCAGTTACATTAAGAACACAGATAACTACTGTTGATATTTTCATATCTAGCATTGAAATGCCAAGAAAGACTGTGAGAATATCTAATTTCAGACATTCAGAGGGTGAATGTACCTAAATATGCAGACAAAAGGAAGAGGAAGAGAGGAAGATGCCCTTTTGTTCCCTGATACAGTCTGAAGCATTATAATTCTTGAAAATACAAATATCAATGAAATTAATACTAGCTAAAAATAGCCATATAAAACCATTCCAAAAATTTTTTCTCACATTCTGAAGGCAAAGAGTTGTGGTTTTATGTTTAACTCTATATTTCTTTATCAGTTTGTGCTTCTTTCTTGTGTTGCAATAATGATATAAAATTTTGAATCACAGTTTTATGTAGGTGTAACTAAGAACATCAAAAAGTGACATGGTTCTTATAAAAACTGTTTCTGTTAAATATAGACTGACAGAATTGAAACATGCTAGCTAACACTTGGATTTCTATTCATAATGAACACTTGGGATCCAAAAAATATCAGACAAAGCAATACTATACACATTACAATTCAGTTCTTCGGTGAGTTAGACATTGTGAGAAGTTCCTTTGATGTCATTAATTCCATTAACTCCATATTAAAGTTTTCCCACTTTTTAGCAGTAACTAAACTGACCGGATTATCTTTCCACTCCTATCCTCTGCACATGACTACTACACAAAGCAAATCCCGTAAATGATAACATCATTATTCTCAACTCTCTGCATTTAAGGAAAAACATTTTCCTATGGATGACAACGTGGCTGTCGAGGAAATACTAAAAAAAAAAAAAAAATCAGTCAAGAAGCTTTTAATAGTATCTCTAGCTTTATCTCAATCTCCTAAAATCTACTATGGTTTTTATAGGTCTTATATTGTATCAGTAACAATTTTGAAACTAATAACAAGAAGATTTCTCATATTCTTTGCTAAGATCCTGAAAAATAATGAAAAATTTTTCACCTAATTTAATTTACAAATTAATTGTTTTTAATTTATAATCTATTACTCTCAAGTTTCTATTCCAAAAAACCATAATTTGTGAACTTAATGAATGAATGATTAAAGTTTGTTCTTTAGGTGTGTTTCATGCAATCAATCATTTTATTAAAGATCTTAGAAAAAAGTAGAATTTTTTGCTATAACAAGTTTATTGACTGGCTTTTCATGAATTAGCACAAATATCACTTCCTCAGAGCAGTCTCCCAAAGTGTCCTCCCATTCCTCTTCCCCATCTAGTTACTCTTCATCCTATTAGCCTATTTGGTTTACTTTTTCTTCAATTATTTTTATGTTTTCATTTATTTGCTTACCTACTAATGGTTTGTTTGCTTCCATTAAAATGTAGATTCTATGAGGTCAGGGATATTTTCTATCTTTCTGATTGCTATGTCCCTTGTGCTTAGAGATAGAAACTCAGTAAACATTGCTTGAATGAATGCATGTAATAATGATTGGTAATAATCACATGGAATACTTATTTGTTTAGTTATCTGATGTTATTCTAATTTGCTGATGTGGCCGTAATTATCTATTATTTTCAGTTTCATCAATTACTGGAGGCAACTTGTAAAGATATAGCAATCAGGTAATATGTGTGTATGAGCATGAAACTAAAAATCAATATAACAGATTGACTTCTTCCAACAGTAAGATTAAAAACAACATATTTATTCATTGACTCAACAAATGTTTATTGAGTACCTCATGTCAATCAACTTGCTAGGTGCTTGGGATATAGTATGGGTAAGATGGATAGAATACATAGAGTATGTACCATCACTACAATTTATTTGTGGGAAGGGTGGAATATAACTACCAACCAAACAATAAAGATTGCATCCAGTGCGATGAAAGAGGAAATACAGGTGATATCTCACATAGGCTAGGAGAGGCCTCCCTGAGGAAGTCACAGTTAGAGCGAGCTCTAAGGCAGCCAAACAAGCAGGTGAGAGGTAGAGGGGAGATTGTTCCAAATCCAGTGATTCAGATTTGAAAATTCAGTTAAATTTGAAATCTACTTAACATATACTATACTAAATTCAATATGCTTTCTCTAAATGTTTATGTATAGATATAAGTACATTATAGAGAACAAAAACAATTTATCAGTAGTATCTTCCAAATATCCTATAAAAGTAAAAATATTTGTAAGTATGAGTTGAGTCCTTTTGACCTAATTGTACTACAGTGATTTTATAGCCAAAGGATCATCTAATGTATCATCTTAGAACACACAGCATACTTTTACAAACAGGAAGTCTCCACTCTTTTCAGAAATGAATCTATTTTTCATTTTCATGAAAGGAGGATATTGACACTTGGAATTCGCACAAAATTGTAGACAGTCAGAGAATCCTCTTTAAGACTGAGCAGTTTATCAAAGTCAAAAGTTGTGAAAACAGAGAATAGAATGGTGGTTACCAGGGGCAGTGGTTGGGGGTGGGGGAATTGGGGAGATATTCTTTAAGGGTAAAAACTTGCACCAGTAGATAAGTCCTGGAGATCTAATATACAGCATAATAATGATAGAGAGCAACACTGTACTATAACTTCAAAGTTGCTAAAAGACTAGATCTTAATTTTTTCCACCATAAAGAAAAGAAATGGTGATTGTGTGACATGATAGAGGCGTCATTTAGTGCTATGATGATAATTATATTTTAATATATAAGTATATCAAGTGTATACCTTAAACTTGCACAATGTTCTGTGTAAAGTATATCACAATAATTTCCTAAATGGAGAAGTTTAGCAAGAATAACCAATTGGACAGTAATGATTTAGGAAAAGAGACACTGTCTATTTTATGTAAGTACCTTAATGCAAATTGCCAAAAAAAGGACCATGGCCTGAGGTGGTATAACCAAATGGCTCCAAGCAATCAGTAAGCTACTGTTAGCTTGTGGGAAACTCCCCTTTTTCTTCTCTGTCCAAAAGGAAAGCTTTTTAATAATTTTAATTAAAAAATAAGTATTTTGAGAACAAAATAATTGTTTTACTATTCCTAACTATGACTTAAAGTGAATGTATGCTTATTTAATACAAATTAGCATAGATTTTAAAGAATTATTAACTCAGTCTGAAGCATAGAGAAAAAGGAAGCTAAAACTTTTAAATTTTGCATTTTAGGCTGATACTTTAAAATGTATATTCTTTTTTTAAGCTCTTTATTGGAATATAATTGCTTTACAATGTTGTGCCAGTTTTTGCTATACAACAAAGTGAATCAGCTGTATTTATACATATATCTCCATATCCCCTCCCTCCTGCGACTCCCTCCCACCCCCTCCATCCCAGCCCTCTAAGTCATCACCCATCATCGAGTTGACCTCCCTGTGTTATGCAGCAGCTTCCACTCGCTATCTATTTTACATTTGGTAGTGTATATATATCAAAGCTACTCTCTCACTTTGTCCCAGCTTCCCCTTCGGCCCCCACCCCATGTCCTCAAATCTGTTCTCTACATCTGCATCTTTATTCTTGCCCTGTCACTGGGTTCATCAGTACCAATTTTTACATTCCAGATATATGAGTTAGCATATGGTATTTGTTTTTCTCTTTCTGGCTTACTTTGCTCTGTATGACAGACTCTAGGTCCACCCACCTCACTATAAATAACTCAATTTCATTCCTTTTTATGGCTGAATAATATACCATTGTATATATGTGCCACATCTTCTTTATCCATTCATCTGTTGATAGGCATTTAGGTTGCTTCCATGTACTGGCTATCATAAATAGTGTGGCAATGAACATTGTGGTACATGTTTCTTTCTGGATTATGGTTTTCTCAGGGTATGTGCCCAGTAGTGGGATTGCTGGGTCATATGGTAGTTCTATTTTTAGTTTTTCAAGGAACTTCCATACTGTTTTCCATAGTGGCTGTACCAATTTACATTCCCACCAATAGTGCAGGAGGGTTCCCTTTTCTCTGCACCCTCTCCAGCATTTATTTTTTCTAGATTTTTTGATGATGGCCATTCTGACTGGTGTGAGGTGATACCTCATTGTGGCTTTGACTTGCATTTCTCTAATGATTAGTGACGTTGAGCATCCTTTCATGTGTTTGTTAGCCATCTGCGTGTCTTCTTTGGAGAAATGTCTATTTAGGTCTTCCATCCACTTTTGGGTTGGGTTATTTGTTTTTTTGGTATTAAGCTGAATGAGCTGCTTGTATATTTTGGAGATTAATCCTTTGTCTGTTGCTTCTTTCACAAATATTTTCTCCCTAAAATGTATATTCTTAGCTAAGGAAATATAGAATCTGAAAATACACTATGATTCAGCAAATACATGTCATATCTTTCAAACGCATGAGCACAGTTCTTTTCAGTTTAAATGTGGTAATTTCAACACAAGATGACACAATTAACTCAAATATTTTAATATCCAAGAATTTAACACAGATTTTTATAAGAAAAATATGGTTCCTATAAGCCAAAAGTGCTCCATCCTCATTCATATTGATTAAATATAATATAAGGTGTTGGCTACTTTGAAGAGTCTCACAATTTGTTAAGAAAAACACAAAAACCTTAGTCTTTATCTAGATCCCTTGTATAACAGAAGGGAGATAAAATTAAAGATTAGTATAATTATAAGATATCCTTCCCATTTTGTCATTTTAAGATGATCTTGGGAAAAAAAACCTGAAAATCACAGTTTCACAAAAAAAAGTACGTTTTTCTAAAATATGTGGTAGAACATTCTTTCTCCCTGAGAATACTTTTCTTAGATTATTTTCTTCATCCTTTATGATGCACATAAATAGACTCTTTATCATCTTTGTCTTCCTTTTGGCTTGGAGCACTAGGGCACCTTGCAAAGATTTGCAGCTGGTAAATCTTTCCCTAGCTTAATGAATATTCATCGCCATTTGCAAAGATAGAATAACAAGGAAAACTCTCAGTTCTTTTCATATATGACAATTTGGCCAACTGTTAATGATTGCTTTCTGTGTTTGAACACTGAATTACACTAATAGGGTATTAACGAAAGAAAACTTCCCTGCAAAGGTGAGGGGGGAAAATGATTGGAGGGGTATGAAATTGTAATTATAAAAATCATTCAAGAAGTTTAATGTCACAAAATTTTAGTTTCAAATAATATTCCATTTGCTCCAGAACTGTGCCATTACTCATGAATACAATTTATTGCATTAGTATTAGTATGTATTCATCTTAAAATCCCTTGAATGAATTCTGAATTAGACTAAAGAAATGGTCACTTGGGACCTCAGCAGAAAAAACTGCTAGGATAGTATTCTCTTAATCACTGAAAAGAAGATGAGCTTCATTGTCAACACCCTGCTCTTGATGACATTAAAGTTTTTTTTGTTTTGCTGAGTAGAGTCTTTTTCAGATAAATTATGATTCCTGGTATGAGGTGAAAAGCTTTTTTACAACTCCCACTACATGGATATTTTATTTAACATAATTTAGGCTTCTGGTTAACACATTTGTTGAATTTGGAAAAGAAAGCTCAAAAAATCTTTTGCCATAAGTAAAATTAAGTACAATCTCATTTAAAACAAAATAAACAAGTAAAAAAGAAGTACTCACAGATAAGCAATTTCTCATTTTATTTGCCTTTTTTTGCCATAAAGTCTTTTTCCTTTTATATTTAAAAGTTGCTAAAAGTAAAGAATCACTACAAAATCATACAATAAACAATAATAATGAGAGACATTAAATATGGAAACCTTCCCTAGCAGAATATTGATTTGCCTAAAACATACAAAATACTTAAAAGTGGGAAAATGTAATATTTTAAAAGTTTATATAAAATATGACCAGGTTATTATTAAAAGGTATTATATAAAATGAAGTAAACTCTGTTTATTTGTTAATAGAAAAGACTGATACATAAATCAGATAACCATTATATCTAAAAATCAATATATTCTTTCAAATCCCTAACATCTTAAGCCGTTAAATCATTCTTCTATGTATAGTGTACTTTATTACCTGGTGATTCTTTACCAGTGTTATGAGGCTGCTAAGTGTTAACACACACACACACACACACACACACACACACACACACACACACACACACACACGGTCTTTAGACTTTCCTGAATACTACAACAACAAACTATTTTTATTCAGACACTTTATACTGAAGAGGGCTATTTTTAGAATGAATCACATCCTGGTCTTCAAAAACAATGGGATAAAACTGGGTACTAAACACAAGGGCAATATTTCCACTGTGTAAAGGAAATGTGTGTGTGTCAGTGTATGTGCATGTGCGTACATCTCTCCAAAAAGCTGTCAATGATTGATTGAATCCTCTATATATTTTGTAATCCATTTTATCACATGAATATTGTGATTTCAAATAACTCCAAATTATTCATTTTTTTTTGCTTATTCTGAGTTCTTCAATCAACCACATTAATAGTGGTTGTATTTTGTTTTTAAAGTAAAATTATTAGCATTACCAAATAAAGGATTATTCATTTTACTATTGTGTACCTATTTCTCCTTCTGAGCACCACTGGAATTTTTCTTCAAATCTTAGAGAAGTGTGCAATTTCCCAATAGAAAATGGAATTTCTGTGAATCAAATTGTCCAGCGCAGCTTGCAAACAGATGAGAGAGTCCTGCTGCTTTTGAACTTTTGCCATGCAAAGCTAGTACACACAGAAAAGCACTCTTTGAGGGTCACCTGTTTGTGTTTTCTCTAAATGGAGGTGTTGTTGTCCACATGCATACTCCAAATAATATTTTGCTTTTTAAAAAACTACAAAGAAGTCTTGCCAAATCAAAGATCTAAAAATAATACACATTGTAGTGGATGGATATGTTTCTATATCAATATAAATTAAATATACTACAAAAGATGTGAATGGAAAGAAACTTAATGAGAATTATTTTCCTTTCCTTAGGTCAATTTTTTACTTTAAAGTTATTTGTCCATGTTAATATACAAGGGTGAGTCAAAAATTATCCACACTCTGTAGAATTTATTTTAATTAACTTTTAGAAAGGACAAATACATCATTTTTCAACATAATCTCCTTGCTTTTCAATACACTTTGTCCATCTGTCAACAAGCTTTTATATTCCCTCAATAAAAAATGTTCTGGGCTGAGCTGATAGCCACGAATGCACTGCTGTCTTCATTTCTTCATTAAAAGTGAATCTTCATCCTCGTAGGTCTGCTTTCAGGGGACCAAACAGATGAAAGTCCAATGGTACAAGATCAGGACTATAGGAAGGATGCTTTAACACCTCAAAAAGAAGTAATCATGACAAACTTAGGTTTCAAAAAGTTTGTGTGATATGGGTACTGAAACAACTCACAGAAGAGCGTAAACAGAAGCATTTGGATATCTGCAAACAAAATTTGGACCAATACTCTAAGGAAGGTGAAAGTTTCTTAAAGAGAATCATTACTGGTGACAAGACATGGATTCATCACTACAAGCCTGAGAGTCAACAGCAGAGTATGGAATGGAAATATCCTCAACTGCTGACCAAGAAAATTTTCAGAAGTCAACCATCAGCTGGAAAATTGATGCTTACAGTTTTCTAGGATTCTCAAGGGCCAGCATTGGAACATAGTTCAACAATCAACAGTGCTCATTACACTGAGATGCTTATTGAAGAGCTGAAGCCTAAACTTTGGATTAAATGCAGAGGAATGCTATCCAAGGGCGTTGTGATCTTGCATGACAGTGCATGTCCGCACACTTCTACCCACACTGCAAAAACTTCATTTTGAGGTGTTAAAGCATGCTACAACTTTGGGCATTGAAGAGATGTCAAAAGATTTGAGTTCCAACAAGACAAATCTGCTGGTCATGTAAGGTCTCACACTGATTGAGGGCATAACAAAGCATCTTTAATCAAGAAGAATGCTATTCAAGGCTTCAGACTCCATCCCCACCATCCCTTTAAAAAGCTATCTTGAATGAAGATTCTCAGTCAGTATCCTAATTATGGCCTCCTGCTGCTCTCCTTTTGCTTCTTCTACTTGGACCCTGTTCTTGGCCTTTGCTTTCTAGGTTGAAACCTTACTGCCTCTGCCTCTATCAATCTGACTTTCTCATGTTTGTCTTAGTTGGGTTATATGAGAGAAGTCCTGGCTCTTTTCTTTCCTAGTGATTCCCTCTGTGGGTATTATTTCCCTCCTCTTATCTATACCACAGAGAATTTTCCAAAGATTAAAATGTGGTAATGAGGGTACAAGCAATAGTGTTATATTCTTTTTATTTTATCTAGTGTATTAGCTACTCTCCCTGATACAAATACAGCAGATTAGTTTCTTGGGTCTTCTATATTTCTGCACTGATAAATTGCACCCACCCTCCAGGGTTCTTCCAGGCATACACTCCACCTCATCTCAGGCCATTTTGTCAAGTCTGTATTTCTGACCTGGGCTGCACTTTGCTGCCCTCTTCTGATCTATAGTCATGGTTTTTATCTGGCAGAAAGGAATCAATTTTTAGGCTCTCTCTAGAATTAACTCTTTTCAGGTCTGCTATAGCCATCTTTTATATCCTTGCCTATAGTAATAATTGCTATTCCCAGTCTATTGAAGCATGCTGAATATATACAATAATAGGATAAAGCACTGTAATTGTCTAAATTTATGGTAGCAAAAAAAAGTTATCCTATCTTCATGATCATTTCAACTGTGACAAATTTCAGAAATGACCCATAATTAAATGAGGATTCAAGATAAAAGTATAAATAGGCATATACTAATTATAATAAACACATATAAGTTTCTTATTTGGGGGTTACAAAAATCCTAATATGCCATGGATATATTCATTCATCCACTCAACAGATATTTATTTTTATTATGTACCCACTACTATCCTGTAGAATGGATAATTTATTCATTCATCCAACCAACAAAAATTTCTGTTTGCTATATGTCTGCTATATGTCTGTAGTAAGGAAGGCACTGACTCAAAGAACTTACAGTCTAGTGAAGCAGATACATAGGTCCTCAAGCAGTTGCATTTCAAAAACCAAAATAAGACAGTTATGTGAACAAATTACAGAGGAGGGTTAAGTAATTATGCCTACAAAAGTAGAAAAAAAAAAAAAAAAACAAACCTTCCTGGATACTTGTAATGCGTTACCAAGGAAGGAAAAAAGATAAAGTAACAGACAAAGAGGATAAAAATATTTTGGGTAGAGACAATGGCAAATTCAAAGACATAAATGTATGCCATTGAAAGAAATTAATTCTTTATGACCTTTACATAGGAAAAAAATGTCTGAGACCTGGGAAATAAGGCTGGAAAGAAAGCCATGAATCAGATCATGAAGGTACTTGAATTCTTGGTAAAAGACCTTGATTTAAATCTGTAAGCAACTAAGCAAGGAGCAATCATTAAATGATTGTTAGTAGAGGAGTAATGTGATCAGAATAGCATTTTAGAATTGAATCTCTAACTACTGCTTGGCTGACAGGCTAAAGTGTGGGATGATAGGACAGTGGCAATTAAACTAGGGGTACAAATGCAGAATAATTGAGACACATCGAGAAGGTACATTAAGCCTTAAATGAAACAGTGAAGAATGCAAAACAAAGAGAGAGACCAGAATTGTATATTGCACAATGCAGTAAACTAGAAATCAATAACAAAATAATGAACAGAATACAGACTTCTTGGAAACATCCATATCCACATATAAACATGCAATTTTCTAAATTTGGAAGACATAAAGAAAATTTCAAATGTTTTCAAAATGGAAGCTTTTTCAAACGCTTGTCCAATAGTCAGTTACCAAATTCTAAACATATTCCCTATTGCCTACTGAAATTCAGACTTTGGGTGTTCAGGATTCCCTATGATCTGCTTTCTTTTTTTTTTTTTTAGGAACTTTTATTGACCAGGAGGGTTGGGGGGGGGGAATGAACTGGGAGATTGGGATTGCCATATATACATTACTAATAAGAAAAAAAATACCAAATTGTACACTCTAAATATATGCAGTTTATTGTATGCTAACTGTATCTCAATAAAAGTTCTTTAAAAAAAAGAACTATTCTATATTCTGCATATATGCATTAATATACAATATTTGTTTTTCTCTTTCTGACTCACTTCACTCTGTATGACAGTCTCTAGGTCCATCCATGCCTCTAAAATTATCCCAATTTTGTTCCTTTTTATGGCTGAGTAATATTCCATTATATATATGTACCACATCTTCTTTATCCATTCATTTGTTGATGGACATTTAGGTAGCTTCCATGACCTGGCTATTGTAAATAGTGCTGCAATGAACATTGGGGTGCATGTGTCTTTCTGAATTATTTTTTTTTCTGGGTATATACCCAGTAGTGGGATTGCTGGGTCATATAATAATTCTATTTTTAGTTTTCAAGGAACCTCCATACTATTCTCCATAGTGGCTGTATCAATTTACATTCCCACCAACAGTGCAAGAGCATTCCCTTTTCTCCACACCCTCTCCAGCATTTATCGTTTGTAAGTTTTGTGATGATGGCCATTTTGACTGGTGTGAGGTGATATCTCATTGCAGTTTTGATTTGCATTTCTCTAATAATTAGTGATGTTGAGCAGCTTTTCATGTGCTTCTTGGCCATCTGTGTGTCTTCTTTGGATAAATGCCTATTTAGGTCTTCTGCCCATTTTTTGATTGGGTTGTTTGTTTTTTTGATATTGAGCTGTATGAATGGTTTATATATTTTGGAAATTAATCCTTTGTTGATTCATTTGCAAATATTTTCTCCCATTTGTTTGCAAATATTTTCTCCCAGAAAGGGGTGTCTTTTTGTCTTGTTTATAGTTTCTTTTGCTGTGCAAATGCTTTGAAGTTTCATTAGGTCCCACTTCTTTATTTTTGTTTTTATTTCCATTACTCTAGGAGGTGGGTCAAAAAAGATCTTGCTGTGATTTATGTCAAAGAGCGTTCTTCCTATGTTTTCCTCTAGGAGTTTTATAGTGTCTGGCCTTACATTTATGTCTTTAATACATTTTGAGCTTATTTTTGTGTATGGTGTTAGGAAGTATTCTAATTTCATTCTTTTACATGTAGCTGTCCAGTTTTCCCAGCACCACTTATTGAAGAGGTTGTCTTTTCTCCATTATATATCCTTACCTCCTTTGTCAGAGATTAGTTGACCATAGTTTATCTCTGGGCTTTCTATCCTGTTCCATTGATCTATATTTCTGTTTTTGTGCCAGTACCATGCTGTCTTGATTACTGTAGCTTTGTAGTATAGTCTGAAGTCAGGGAGTCTAATTCCTCCAGCTCTGTTTTTTTTTTCCCTCAAGATTGCTTTGGCTATTCAGGGTCTTTTGTGTCTCCATACAAATTTTAGGATTTTTTGGTTCTAGTTCTGTGTAAAAAAAAAAAAAAAAAAAAAATGCCATCGGCAATTTGATAGGGATTGCATTGAATCTGTAGATTGCTTTGGGTAGTGCAGTCATTTTCACAATGTTGATTCTTCCAATCCAAGAACATGGTATATCTCTCCATCTGTTTGTGTTATCTTTGATTTCCCTCATCAGTATCTTATAGTTTTCTGAGTACAGGTTTTTTACCTCCTTAGTTAGGTTTATTCCTAGGTATTTTATTCTTTTTGTTGCAATGGTGAATGTGATTGTTTCCTTAATTTCTCTTTCTGATCTTTTCTTGTTAGTATATAGGAATGCAAGAGATTTCTGTGTGTTAATTTTGTATCCCACAACTTTACCCAATTCATTGAGTAGCTCAAGTAGTTTTCTGGTGGCATCTTTAGGATTTTCTATGTATAGTATCATGTCATCTGCAAACAGTGACAGTTTTACTTGTTTTCCAATTTGGATTCCTTTGATTTCTTTTTCTTCTCTGATTGCTGTGGCAAGGAGTTCCAAAACTGTTTTGAATAGTAGTGGAGAGAGTGGACATCCTTGTCTTGTTCCTGATCTTAGAGGGATGATCTACTTTCATTTTACTCTCTTCCTACTCCTCACATCTCTTACAGCAGCCAAAGTGGATTTCATCCCCCCCACCCCAAATCACTATGTTCCTACTTCTCTTCCATCTTCAATTACTAAATTTCTATCAATTTTTCCAAACTATCTTAATTTTTCTTCTTTCATAATCTTATAGTGTTCTCAGTGCATATGATTTACCCCTTCTGAGTGGTCTCATACCAGCTTGTTTATTCTTTATTGTATATACATCTTTACATTTTATATACAATTCTTTTTTTATTTGTCTGAACCCTCTTTACTTAGATTAAAATATACTTGAATACCTGGTTTATACCACTTGCTTTTTTTTCACGACTTTAATTTCCTAGCACAGGTCTTTGTCCAAAATAGTTTTCAGAAAATAATAACAGAGTGAGAAAGAAGGAGAATAAAGAAGAGATGGAAGGAGAAAATAAAGCTGTCTAATTTTAAAATAATTCTGAACAATCATTTAATATGATGGGAGAAACTGAGAAAATAAATGTCTGTTTTGATTGTTTTGATTCATAAGATCTCATTAGGCAACTATTTTCTGGCATGTAAAATCCCATATATTATGTGATTGCGGCTAAGTAGAGTAAATAAAATTCAAGGTGGGTTACATAAGACAATTACCTTGGAAACAGAAAGAAAAACCATATGTGTCTTATGAAGAGACCATTTATAACAAATTCTCTGAGAGGTCAATTTTAAAATACCATGTTTCTGTTATGATGAAATGCTATAGCACCACCTTTGATGAATGAACACAGAAGCACATTCTCATACAAGAACAAGAAAGCCCTAGGGGTCCATCAAGTCTAACTGATGCACCATTCAGGCACTGTTTTCCTTATTCCCATGATATCTATCTCCTGCATTCTTGAACAGCACTAGTAAGAGAAGCTCATTTTGCTAAGACACGTCTCTGGATAGTCTAACTGAAGCTGTTTCTCCTTTCCTTCTCTCTCTTTCTCTCCCCTTCCACCTTTCCTCTTCCTCTCCCTCTCTCTCTCAGCTGTTACTTAAGAGTATTATAGTACTTTATTGATTTTTTCCAGTTAGCAATATCCAATTTCTTATCAGTTCCTCATATGCAACTCAATATTCAAACCCATCTTTCAGCTGGATAGGAATCAACTATATTAACCCAAGATTATTTACAAACAAATGCTTTCCAGGTTTAAGTCACTAAAATGTTATTTCTGATAGCCTGTGTTTAATAATTTTATAACTGTGGGACATATTTTAACAGATGAAACATATATCCTCTGATAAATAAGACTATTTATTTGTCTGACTTTTTATCTGGTACACCAAGTTATAAAAAGCTGAACTTTTGTTCAATAGAAGATATAATTGCCCAATTCCTGTTTTTAAGGGTGATTTAAACAAAGTGCATTTTGAAAAATCAACATCCTCATTTATTAAAATTGGGCACTAAGTGTGGAATTTTAAATTTAGTATGTAAAACAATATAAATTAATTACAGTTTCATAAAATATAAAAACATTAACAGTCATGGGAATGATAAAAGCCAAACTCATTTGCCACCTGTAGGGAAATAAAAAGAGGAAAAATTGAGGGACTTTGAACTATATATTATATTTTAATTCTTAAAAATGAGACATATCTAAAACAAATATAGCCAAATATAAAGATCTATCAAAACTGGGACTTCCTAGGTGGCACAGTGGTTAAGAATCCAACTGCCAATGCAGAAGACACAGATTTGATCCCTGCTGCAGGAAGATCCCACATGCCACGGAGCAACTAAGCCCGTGCGCCGCAACTATTGAGCCCTTGTACCGCAACTTCTGAAGCCTGAGTGCCTAGAGCCCGGCTCTGCAACAAGAGAAGCCACTGTAGTAAGGAGCCCATACACCACAATGAAGAGTAGCCCCTGCTCACCGCAACTAGAGAAAGCCCATGTGCGGCAATGAAGACCCAACACAGCCAATAAATAAATAAATAAACAAATAAAGATTTGACAAAACTGAATATTATGTATTAAAACAGCTCTTATCTATTGAAGTTTACTAAGACCATTAAGTGCTTTATATCTATTATCATAACAATCTATAAGAAAAGTACTATGTTCTTTCCATTTTATACAATAAAAACTGAGGCAGGGAAGATAAATAAGTTGCCTCAAAATTGCGCAGTAAATAAAATGTTGAACTGGGTTTGAACCCATGCATTTTGTCTCTTGAGGCCTTGTTCTTAATCACTGCATTACACAACTTGTTTTATTTTGTTTTCTCTTTTACTTCCCTGTGTGCTTGAAGTAATTCATATTTTTTAATGAATACGAAAACATAAAAATCATAAATGTTAGTTAAGCTGAAAAAATTCATTCTTTAATGTTTACATAGAAGCTTTGGCACTTGTGCTATGATCTGTGAATATAAAGAATATTAGTAACAGACATTTGTTATGACACTCATTCTCATGACACAAATTAGGTACTGTTTCATAGAAGCACATCTTTAAGAGACATGAAAACTAGGATTTTGAGTATTTTCATAAGAAATATCTGAATTCTGATTGTTTAACATATTGATTGAGCTGTTCTTTGGACCTAGAGCCTTAGGGTATTTTTTTCACCCTATGCATCTTTTTTTAGAACAGTGGTAAGAGATTTTCTTAACAGTCAATGTACGAGTGAACAATATGAGATTTAGATGTCCCAAATCCAGAAAGAATCAGAAGAGTGGATATTCTGAAATATTTCAATGATGCCTAAATCAAAAACTGTTCAGATAGATTTTTTTCCCTATGGTATGTGATTGACTTAAATACTTGGAGCAGGTTACAGAATCAATGGTAGACGACTTCCTATTCTCAATTCTCCTGCTGTTTCTCTGCAAAATTTTCTTTATTTTGGTGTCCCACCATTTCCAGCCACTTTAGAAGCTATAAATGACCAATCTCTGTTTCCTCTGCTTAGCATGGCTGCCATGCTCTTATTTGAACTCCCCATCTCTGTGCTGACATCTAGAAAGTGCTTCCAGGCAGAAAAACAGCTACTCTGGAGTTTATCCCATTCATTTCCTTTATCTTAGCTATTGTAGTTTTGTAATTTTTTGTTCAAAATCTGAAAACAATTATTTAATATATTAACTACAATTTTTAAATTATTTATGGTGGGCAGCCACTTGAACCAGCTATTTAATTATTTCCAAAAGTAGAAGTTGTCATTATACATTTGAAATAATTAGAAAAGACTCATCCTTGATTTCTATCCACTATGTACATATATATATATATGTAATATTTATTAAATTAAAATTTAAGAAACAATTAATAGTTCACAATTTCACTATCACTGTCTAGTCTTGGGTATATAATATTTCTATTAATTTTATTTTTTTCCTTTCTTTTATGGATTAAGATGCTTAGCCTAAAGCAGAAAGCATGTGCCCAATACCACACAGACAGGACTGGAACCTAAATATTTTAATGCTTATGTCTGTGTTCTCTGCAAAATGGACAAAGGCTATAAAGAATGGGCCCAAGGTATTGAAGAACATCTTCCTGTCCACTCAAAGCTTTGGTAAGCTTAAGCCTCAATGTACACACTCATATTCCATCATCAGGCTTTAATTATGACAGGCTAAGCTACAGGAGCCATCTGGAAAAAAGAAATTTCCCCACCCATTGCTTCTTCCCACTGACTTTAATACAGCCCATGAATACTGTTAACAAATACCAGCTGTCTTGACTCCATACAGCATTTAATTGCTATTTATTTGCCTTAGCTTCTTGCAACTATTTCAAGAGGGAAAGGGGTGACACCCTGACATATTGAACCACAAAAATTAGTTGGAATTGCTTTATTTTGATCTCTTCAATGCCACTTGTGTTCCTTTACTTGCATAGGGTTAGAAATAGCCAAAATAACAATAATAATAGCTAAAGTTTAAGAAATATTTCAGAGATGATACATTATTAAAAGTATACTATCATTATAAATGAGTCATATACCAGAATCACTGAAAAAATGAACCTTTTGTTTTCTTCTAGAATTTTATGTACTAGATTAGGAAAAGAAACTTTTGTCCCCTTGGTGTTTATTTGTAATGCTTTTCAAACTGTTTGTAACAGTTTCTTTGTTTGTAAAATGAGTGGGTTGGATCCTTGAAGTCTTTCTGGTTCTTCCTAATTTGCAATTCCTTAGAGAGATGTATTTTCACCTGCCCTTTGCTCTTTCATCAGTGAATACAGTGTCTGGGATTCGCTTAAGAAAATCTGAATTGAAGTTTCCTCTTCTTAGTTAGCTACATGTTTGCTCTTGGGAAAGTTATTAAATATATATAAGAAAACTATGGAGATTTTATATATGTAACACTAGTTCACTTATTGGGAAAATGAAAAGAAAATATCTACTACAAAATATGTTTAAAGACAAAGCAAATATACGAGAGAATACTTCGCAAATTGTGAAATATTTTATAAATGCAAGGAAGACAGTATAATAATAATTAAACTCAAAAAGAAAGAAAAGGAAATAAAAGAATTAGCTTCAGATAGACTACCCAGAGACACATCTTCGCAAAATGAGGTTCTGCCACTAGTGCTGTTCAAGAATGCAGGCAATAGAATCATGAGAATAAGAAAAAATAACATATACAAATAAGACAGTGTTGGTTTGTCTAGTAAAGAGATCATATTTAGAATAGCATCTGAAATTTGGTTAATTTTGTGATAATTTGATGTAATTTTTGAAGACACCTTTTTCATGTAGTTATTTTGCAGGTAATTATTTTTCATGCTAAAAGAGCAAAATTGAAACGTGATTGTAATCATACATACATCTTTCAAGTTTTCAAGGATGGCACTAATTTCTACAATTCTACTGAGGAGAGAATATTGGTTTTGGTTACATCTGTTTTGGGTTGCATTTGCTTTTAAACAAATGATATATTTGTAATACGGCCCAGTCACCATCACTTCAATACAGCACAGGAGAGGAAAAGTCATGCTGCAGGCATCATTATTATTACTCATGTAAGAAGGGTCATTTCAAAGCTTTTTACATGATCTTTCTTTTTGTAATAGTTCTTACTCCACAGATTGGGAAGCCATGTGGGCAGTGCCAGCTGCTAAGTATGTCTTCCAACTCCTCATTACAGATAGGGAAAATAGCCACACATTGTCACCACAGACCCACTGGATCCACTGTGAGACGGACTTAGTTCCAAGCAACATTTATTACCTGTCATCAATAGTTCCTCTCGCTGATCAATGGACCATAATGATGGTTCAGATCTCCAGTGATTAAAGCCAATTCATAGCTTCTAATAATCCTATAAAGGTCTGAGTATTTCCATTTTTTCAATGTAAAAATAATTCTGAAAAATGGCCACTGGTCCCTTTGGGAAAAGCACAGACAAAAATTAACAGTACATACTTGTAGTGATATCTCACATCCATTTTCAAGGTGACTAAGCTCACTTTCATTCAAGAGATTCTGGGTATTTTGTTCTGGCAAATGTACGTAAGATGGCTAAGTTTTTGAAACTGGACTATGCCAATTTTGATGATGTAAGTAAGGTCTAGAGTTGGTTGTGTTTGGTTTTGTTTTAATATATTAATGAATTAATTAATAGTTTTAATATATATTTTAGAAGGCTGCCCATCTATTTCAGTCCTAGAAACTGAACAATTAGCCAGTGCTAAAGGAAAAAACATTCTTACATTCTGATAGCCACCCAAGCCCTTCTGTTCTTTGTAGTAACCATGCCCACCTTGACTCTTGTCAGTTAAGCACCACCACTTAGTCTTTGCCATCTCTATCATTTCCGTTGAAATCATGAAATACATTTTTTGCCTTGACCTTCCATCAACACCCTTAAATTTCAGAGAGCAAGCAACGAAAAGATTTTTAAGATTTTTCAGTGCATTGCTAAAGGGAATGTCCTCTAGACCTGCTGGTGGATCAGAGTGAAAAGTCACACATGATAAATTCACTCTAATGTTCCTATGAACATAAGTCTTTGGAGATTCTCTTTTCTGTTATTCTAAAGAGGTATATAGAAGGAATATACTGGGAGCTACACCTCACTGAAGATGGGCTATAGCTTCAATCAATCAACTGAACAAAACATTAGAGCTGCTGCTCAAGATAACATATTAATCCAAGAATCTCTGGTAAGTGTACTAACGTTGATAAAGTTGACTCAAATGTTATGTTTTACTCTCTTTGGTCTAATAGCCTTAGAAAAAAATTCCCATACATATTCTCAAAGTTCCTGCCAAAATAAAAACTGGACATTTTTTGATTGCAGAAATTAGTGCCATTATACTGTGTATAAGCTATGTCTTCCTAGGTTACACTTTCAAATAAAAACCGGCAATACTGTGAATTCAAGTTACTTTGTTATCTTTGATCCACAGAATCAACTTTTGAGTCTCCTTTCTCTCTGCAGCAACCTTGCAATTATTAGAGAAAATAAATAAGTTTAGGGCAATGTTAGAAGCTCTCTGGTTGTCTGACAATGACTTGAGCTGTTTAAAATACTCAGCTTGACATTTTATTTCCATAGTCTCTCAAGTTAAGTCAAAGGCAGTTGCCCTAACCCTCCATTTAGTTATCCTTTACTCAATTATGATCAAGTGCAGCAGACTCTTGGTCTCCCAAAATTTTGTCTTCATTAGGAACTTCATACAAGACAATCACAGAAAGTTATTTGAATGGCTATTGTTCCACTGCATAATTTTAACTACCAACCTCCAATTTTCCACTAGCAATGAGGTTATCACTTCACTTAAATCTGATTAAATCAAATCACAATTCCTGGATGCCTATCTTTGTGGGTGGATATGTTTCTTGATTCCATTTCTGATACTAAGAACTCTATCAGTCATTGTTCAGTCAGGGGAAAAATAGTAATTGCAAATCCAGTAGACAGTGATGATTGAAGTCATAAAACTGGTTACAAAGCTTCTGGTAGTACTGAAAGACCACATGGTATAAATGGTACTGCAAAAGCAAAAGGGAGCAAAGCTTATCAAGTGTGAGGCTGAGTTGCTGGACAGCTGTTATTTCCTCTGCTTTTCTTAGAAAAACATAAGAGCTTTGCATTTTATAAACCAATGAAAGGAAATGTCTCTTTTTGCCTCCTTCCAATCTTCTTTCAGTGCCACCTACTAGTGTAACCCTAACCCTAATAAGAAGGAATCAGGTAGTGTTAAATTAGTTTTCTGTCTTGCATCCCAGTGATAGAGTATAAATGGATACACTATCCAGCACACAGAATAATTCTGAGATGGCTTAAATTCCGTCAAAATCTCATCCTTATTTCTTATATATATCCAAATAGTCTCACTAATGTCATATCCATAGACTACTATCTGTGTAGTAGTACTACACAGGTATATTTAAGGCTCAAAAGTGTTTAGTAGTCTGGGTTAAAACTAATATTAGGTGTGATCGCAGTTAGTATTTGTGGTAAAAGAGTACTGATGGAAGCTAGTTGCCTGGGGATTCTGGTAATAATGGAAGCTCCATTTCTTTGGGACTTTGTAGCTCTTTGTGGAAAAGTAAAGACCTTGATAAGAAAAGGAATTATCACCTTAAAATACACCTGTCTTTAGTATAGGGATGTATTCTCAACAATGGCTACTGTCCACACTGACTAAAGTTATCTTTAGCTGAAGTTTAGTTCATGAGCTTTCAACCAGCATCTCTATAGGGATGTGGATTGATAAGAAACATGAGAATGGATGCTCCAAAATTGCTTTAGATGGTTTCTTGCTTTTTTCTTCCTTCAGTATTTAGACAGGACTAAAGGATGACATTTTTCTCTGTTAGACCATGAGGTTCTACAACTGAAGAAAAAAGAAAAGCTGATGGAAAAGGATGGTCATACTGAAAATTAATCAGAACCTAGGCAATTAAAACTCTGATAAACAGATTTTGGGAGGAAGTAATGCTACTTATCAGAATTTCCTCTGAGTCTCTGGGTTTGGAATATTTCTATGGTAGTCACTACAAAGCTAAGAAAACCAGAAACTTCTATAACAAGATAATCAGCTTTTTGAAGGGAGACTTCACCCAATGTAGTTTAAGTCCACAAGTTATGGCTTTTGGAAAAGTGGCATGAACCGACCAGTATCCCAAAGAATAGGAAACCAAGAAGATTCTAGGGTTTGTTTGTTTGGATTGTTGCTGTTGTCTTACATGTTCTCTCTGTATCCTGTTCATTTCAAATAACTGTGAGCCTTAGCTGTGATCTATGACTGACTAAAATAAGAAGACCATGTAATGGTCATTGGGCCCTGGGTACATTATTTTGCATTGATATAATAGAATTGGAGTTTAGATAATACAGTTCTATCGTCTTTCTTGCATTCTAAATTTATTGAGCATAGGGATATTTTTGTGAACCTGGATATTCTTGAAATTTTGGAAGAGTGGAACACATATGAAATGGGATTAAATAAATCAAATTTGGATGCACTGAAATGGCCACACTGATTCCAGTGAAAATGGCCCTTGTTGCAAATAGTATAGAAAGAATTCAGACCACCCAGACATCTGAATGAAAAATCTGTCTGAACAAAATAAGACAATAAGAACAGACAGTGAACTTCAGTTACTTTGGAACTTTATCCACAGATGAGAAGTTCCTTTTTGAGAACTTTAATATCTCTGTGTGATATCTGGGATTTTTTTTTTCATTTTTCCTTTTGAATTTGAAGTGGTCAAAAGAGGTGATTATAGACTGTTGGACTGGGACATATAATAATCTATCTCTACATGTGCTTAGAAATGGAAATTATTGGCACTGGCTCAGCTAAAAATAATGTAATAATCTGTTTCCCATTCATTAGATGTCCCTCGTTTAGAAAATATCAAGAGAAAAGTGATTGGCAAAGCAGAATTTGAGCGTGTTAGGGATCTAGTCAAACATTATCAAGTCCCATCAAATCATCCACGTATCAAACAGCTAATAGTAATGGATGCTTTAAGAATTCAAAGAGGCGGGGAGGGTTGGGGGGGAATGAATGGGGAGATTGGGATACCAAATTGTACACTCAAAATATACGCATTTTATTGTATGTTAACTGTATCTCAATAAAAGCTCTTTAAAAAAAGATTAAAATATTAAATATTAAAAAAAAGAATTCAAAGAGGATGACAATTGAGAGTAAAATGTGTTAAACCTTCATGAATAGGTTTCAGTAGAGAAGTGGTAGTAAAAGCCAAATTCAAGATGCTTATGATTTGTGAGGAAGCAGAAACAAGTGACTGTAGACTATCAAGAGGTTTAGTTAAGAATAAAAGTTTACACATAGAATAGTACTTTTTAAAATTATAGACAAAACAAAAAAATGTTTTTATAGGATGAGAACTCTTAAAAACATTTAATCTTAGAAGAGAGAGCTGAAGAGTAAGAAGTTGAAGACACTGAGAAGAAAACTGGCCTAATGAATTCAAAACAAAGTAGGATTGGAGAAATTAACCAAAAGATTAATCAAAATCAAAAGATTAGCAATTTCCTTTAAGTTAGATAAAGAGATGAAGGAAAAAGACACAGGGGAATGTTTAAGGAGAGAATAGGCAGTTCCCTCAGCAGGGAATTATGTGCTTAGCACATAAGAGAGGTTTAACTTGTAGATGTGTTGATATGACCAAGTATTATGAATCAAATCTCCTTCATAAATTATCATATTTATTCCACCTTATTAGAGGTAATTTGGGGATGGAAAAAGTTTGGGTCATCTCTATTGATCTAATAAGTTCTGAGAAGCAAAGCATTAACACATACTTAGTACAGCTTCTGCTTGGACACTGTACCTACACAGGAAAGGTTAAAGAGGGAAAAGATATCCTGAGCCAGGATTCTCTCATTATTGTTGAGACTAAATAAATCCCAGTATCTCTTGCTGTAATAAAACAAATTGATTAAAGATGGTAATAAAGTAGAATTGAGCTTCTCATCTTGTAAACAAGGGCACTGCCTCATTCTCAACAGTCATGTTTTTCAAATTTTCTGTGCTTTGAAAGAGCTTTGTGCAACATTTTTCTCCACACATCATATACAAGCAATATGATTTCATTATGATTTACAAGAAGCTAATTTATTTCAAGCAAAAGATGCATTTACAATAACTCAGAGTATTATGGAATAAGAATTTATTTCTGTATAGTATTGTTAATTATAGAAGATTCAAACTTAGTTGCATTACTGTGTGATAGGCACCATTCTCATCAGTGTGATCAGGAACTTGAGACAATCATCTTCAGTATTGTAGAATGTAAACTGCTCATTTTTCTTATAAGGTAACATTCTGGTTCCTAGAAATATATATTTACATAACAGTAAAAAGATATATATGTAAATATATATTTCTAGGAACCAGAATGTTACCTTATAAGAAAAATGAGCAATTTCCTTCTATAATACTGAAGATTATCTCAAGTCCATTTTTCCTTTCCTCTCAGTATGACATTCCATGTTTAAGGATAAAACTAAGATTCAAAACAGAGGGATATTCACAACTAGTCACCATCTTTTCTATGCAAACCTGAAAATTCAGTGGCTTGCTCCTCACATAAAATATATGAATGATGTGCATAGCTATTTTTCCATTTGAATTGACCATCATGTGCAAAAATGAAACAAATTCTCAACTGAATTTTTTCTAACTTTTTAAACTATGAAACTACTACTGAGTGTAGAAATATATAACTAGGCTATCTATCTATCCACTATATCTGAAACAAAATATTACAATTACTAGATTTTCCATGTGAGATGCACTCTGATAGTTTCTGTTCTTTAAAAAAGAATTTTAAGGAAATGTAGACACTAATAGCAGGATTGATTAATGAGTAACATCTGTATCAAAACTTATTTCTTGGTGTTCACATCACAATGTGATCAACAATTCTAGGCTTAAACATTTCAAATATGATATTCTTTTGCTTTTTTTTATATTCTTTTGCAAAGTTTTTATAGTTTTTATATTATACTTATACCTATTGTCATCCCAAACCTATTTTGGAGGTACAAACACTGGAGATTATTTTTATCGTCAAAATTTCCTCTCTCATTTTCATGACGGTTGATACAAAATATTGTTTACTATCTTTGCTATTTTTTCCTGGGAAGAAAGAAGAGACATAGTGCTCTGTTTCATGAAACTTTCACAAAGAATGGCAATAGAGTCTCATGGAATTAACATAGATAGATGGTATGATTTCTGGAGATGCAACATGCATGAGGATGGTACAGGGGCATTATTCCATCCACCACCTAACCATACCCCTGCTCCCCTGTTTGGCTGTATTACTTACAGGAGAAAAGGAAACAGATTAGGTTCCTTTGATCCTCTGTTATTTTTCAAAAAAAAATTTAAAAGCTAACAAAATGAATTCCAAAAGTGCCAAGCTTAATTGCCTTAATATAGCCATATATATATATGAGAGAGAGTTCTTAAGACCTTATACTATGGGAACAATTGAATGTGAATGACTGTTATGCTTTTTGACTATCTGATAGTCTTAGAAATTAATAATCATAAAGTTCACGGAAACAGAAATAACTATACTGCTTATATTATCCAAGGGGATATGATTACCTGAACAATATTACTTATTACATGATATTGTTTGGTCAATAAAATATCAAAGTTAAGGAGTTGTGTGGGAAGTATGATTTAAAAACCTATCAGACATTTTCAGAAAACAAATTGCTACTTGGAATTAAACTTTCTAGCCTAATTTGATTACCAAACATTTCTGTACATAAATGTTTAATTATGATACAAAAAAAATCTTTGTTGAGCTTTGCTTATGTAAGATATAGTTTATTCAAGTATACTACTAGGGACAATATCTGCATCATTAAAATCAGTAAAAATAATCTGAAAACTAATTTACAAATGATTCTATTTTTAATTTAATGTGGTAAAGTTTGTTCTTTCCTGCTGAACTACTAAAACTTTAAGACTGTGAAAGTATATTCACAGACTATTCCTAGAAAAAAAATCCAGCTAGACTAATTACCTAAAACTTGTTACGCTCATTAATTTTACTCTAGTTTATCTGCATATTCTTATATACTTTAAAGAAGGCAACTACAAACAAAAACATCAAAGCATAAAGGGAAAAACAGATACTCTGAATTATGGTCCCATTTAAATACAGTCACAGTTGATGGGAGATATGTCCTTAATCATGTTTTTTCTTTTACCTATTTTCACCTATTTTAACTATTTTAATTATGACATAATTTGTACTGAAAAGTGTTCTTGACAGAGAGAGATAGCTAATTTAGTTAGTACAAATGTAGGGACATAATAACAAAGCATTTTTTCATGAAGATGTCTACAAGCTTGAAGTTAGATAATTTAGCAGCTTAAACAAGAAAAGTCACAATAGGCAGCCAATTGCAATAGTTCAATTTTTAAGCTAGAACTTGTTTATAAATTCATTTTTTTAACTATTCCTTACCGATATCTCTTACCCATCACACTGCAGACTCTTCATCATTTAAAACAAAGAAAAATATTCATGCAAATGAGTCTTTTTTTTTTTTTTACCATAGAATTGCTAGAAGCTCAGAGCAGAATTGATGGGTGCCACTTCATAGATGGTGAACTAAAGACAGTAATAAGCTTTTTCTAGGTTCTTTCCCCATTTAACTGCTGGTTGAAAAAGCAAAGAAAGTGAGCTTGTGAACCACATGTGCATCAAAAACATTAATATGGAAAACTCTTCTTCCCAGAAAATCTCCTCTGGGAATGTATTTTTTGGAAATATGAAGAGATGTATATATATATATATAATTTTTATAGCATTGGTCATGAGGTGGGAAAGTTATAACAGTTCAGTGCGGATTTTCACTCTAAAAGAAATGGTATAGTTACTGCTTTCCAAACACGTAACCATTGTTTAGTAAAACAGGCAGTTCCTTGAATTGAACATGAACTAATTATATAATTAGCATTTTCAAATAAAACTTAAAAACTAAGATTGTTTTAATTATGTTTAGTTTTTTCTGAGACTCAAAATCAAACCTCATTCATCTCTAAAAATTCTACCTAAAAACTTGCCAAATTAAGTTAGAACAGTATGTTCCAATTTTATTCATTTATTCAACAAACATTTATTTGTTGAGAATTTATTACCTCATGGGTACTGTGCTAAATGTTGAGGATAAATAAATAAATCAGAGTACTATTCTTCAGAAAAACAAGAATCTTTTGAAGAATTGCCACAGAAGTGGTAAGAAAGGGTGGGAATTGGTGGGGCAGGACCTTTCTTGATTGTTTTCTATGTAGACACATTATATGATCCAAATATAGTCACTCAGAATTGCAGATACTTTCAAACAAATATATACACTATTAAAAAATTACATTATTTTTCATACAAAAAAAAGCTTGTACCATGTCTTCTGAGATATACTGTGGTAAAATCTTTGCCTGTTCTCAAAAGAAAAATACCCATTCTGCTCTGAGAAGACTACATAACCAAAATTAAAAATTTAGCTGAAATTTTTAAAGTAAAGTAACTTGGGTAAGTTAACTTTCTTCATGATTTCTAGCTGGCATTGACTTTTCTCACACAACATTTGTGTATTCTACTTATTTTATGATGTTTATGCTATTAGAAAATCTGTCTATTGCCATGCTTATATAAAATAGTTCATTTTACATGTTACAGAAAACTCTTACCTATTTCACAAAAAGAATATTTCCATCTGGAATTGAAATTAAGCTCTCAAATTTTCTCAAGTTTTATTAGGGAAGTGTGTCCTCTTTTTTAACTTCTCGAACTTATAGTATTACTTGAAACATTAATTTACTGATGTTTACATATATTAAAAATTAGGGAAAAATGGGTCTATAAAATTTTTACCAACATTATCAGAAACGTCATCACTAAAATTTCAGGAAAAAAAAGTGACAGAAGATAAAAACCTACTGATAGAACCCCACTTCCATTTCTACCCATACCCTCTCCTTCTCTAGAAACACTTTTTCTTCCCCCTACCAAAAAACCCTCACCCCAAACTAAAAAAAAATTTTTAATAAAAAAAAAAATGTCTTCATTGAAAGAAGTATAATGTAGCTAGCTACTGAAAGAATCAGGAGGACTGAGCCCTGCTCTATCACAAGGAAACAAATGTGAGAAAAGATAAGAAAATTCAATGAAAAAGCAATAAGAAGAACCACAGAAAATAGTCTAAGCAACAGAATAGCACAAGCAAAAACACACACTTAATAGGAGGAAGCAGGCATGGCTCTTGAGAGGTGATTAATAACAATTAGAGGCCATCTAGGGTTCTGAACTTGGAAATGATGCTTCATGAAGTAAAACTTAAAACAGAAGTTTCCATTTTGAATAAGACTCCTCCCTCTCAAAAATTTTTCACTGCACCATGATGCTAATTTCATCATAATTATTGCCTCTAAATCTGCATCTCATTAGAAAGTGCTGTCCACAACATTTGCCTTAAGTGAACCTCAGAGTACACAGTTTTCCTTGAAGCTCCCCACCCCACTGCCACCAAAGGAGGATAGTCACACTCTGAAGTTCCATAAACACAGGATTGGGAAATTGCCTCAAATACAAATGCCTGCTCTCCAACCCACTTTCAGTCAATCTATCCAATGACTGAGCTGCAGTGCCCTCATTGCCGCTCCCTCCATCTGTGCTCAAATGCTAGAGCCCCTTATGTTCTCAGGGACTTTGCTCTACTAAGTATTCTTTTTCACCACCTTTTCTTTTTTTCTTTTGTTTCCTGTCTCTATTCCCTTTGTAAAAAATCCATCATCTATTTCCCATTGGAAAAAAGAAGCTCCCTCAGTTTTATGATTTCCTATAACCATATTCCCATCTGTTCCCTTCCCTCATAGTCAAGCATCTTGAATTTTCCACATGCATTGTCTGTATTTTTCCCCACTCATGTCTCTGCATTTCAATCTGATTTCTTCCCCTGTCAAAGGATTTACTTTTACTCAAATTGTCAGTGACTACCTGCATTCAAAATGCAATGAATATATTTAATCCCTTCTTTCTTTTCACTACTCCATGCTATTTGTGGTATCACTGAACTATTATGAAACCTACCAGGCCTTGATTTCTGAGATGCTGTTTTCTATTATACGTCTTCCTGTTTTGCTGCTATATATCCTCTTTTGCTTTTCCCCAGCATTTCTTAAAAACTCATGTTTCCCAATTCTATTCTTTGCACTCTAATGCTAATCACTTACTTTCTCCCTGGCTTTAACCAAGGTCTATAAACTAATGATTTTTATATCTTTCTCAATAGTCCAGAAATCTTTTTGGATATTTAGACCTATATTTCCAACTTCCTGCCAGCCTTTAAGATTGGAAGTCAACATAAAGTACCCAAAATCAGCAATGCCAACACTGAACTGGTCATTTGCACACTAGTTTCTCTTTCTATTCTCAGTATTTTAGGTAATTATACCATCTAATCACCTAAGTTGGGAATGACCCTTAGTACTCTCTTCACTAAATCCTTCCCCCAATGATTTATCATTAAGTCCTGTATATTCTATCTCCTATTTATCTCTCCAACTGGACATTTCCTCCCCTCCATTGTACAGGCCTCATTACTTTTCATTTGTATTACACCTCTGCTACAAGACATATAATTACAGCCCAGGCTGTAATAAAGGTATATTACAGCCCAGCTGATTTCGATTTATCTGTCCATTTACTGTTAATGTTTTAAAAACACTTGATATTGAAAATGAACTGACATGGGCTTTTGTGCAAAATCTTCCCAGGAGTTCTTACTAATTGTGAATCTGCATTTCATTTAATATTTCTGAGGTTCTATCTTCTCACATTTTTAATGGATAAGTATCTTCATTACAGAATTAAATTGTCATGCCTTTAAGTGTTTACCCTTTGGTAAGCACTCACAATTCTCATTATTATTACTATTATTGTTATTATTATCAGTAACTTTTAACCTTACCACTATTATTATGACTCACTTAAGCTTAAATCCATTCAAAGACTCTCCATTACCATAAGGATAAAATTGAAAACCTTGAAATGGCTTTCAGGGTGTCCATAATCTAATCCTACTAACTGCCCTAGTCTCATTTTTCTACACACTCTTGTAGAAGCCCTAATTTCAGTTGGGTGCTTTCCCTTCTCCTTCTTCTGACATAGTTAATTAACTACTCATAGACCTCTTAAAAACTCATTTCAAAAATCACCCATGCTAGGGGCTTCCTAGGTGGTGCAATGGTTAAGAATCTGCCTGCCAATTCAGGTGACATGGGTTCGATCCCTGCTCCAGGAAGATCCCACATGCCACGGAGCAACTAAGCCCATGTGCCACAACTATTAAGCCTGTGCTTTAGAGCCTGTGAGCCACAACTATTGAGCCCATGTGCTGCAACTACTGAAGCCCACGTGCCTAGAGCCCGTACTCTGCAACAAGAGAAGCCACGGCAATGAGAAGCCTGAGCACCACAACAAAGAGTAGCCCCCACTTGCCACAACTAGAGAGAGCCCATGTGCAGCAATGAAGACCCCACACAGCCAATAAATAAATAAATAAATAAATAAATAAATAAATAAATAAATAAATAAATTTATTAAAAAAAAATCACCCATGCTAGGAGGGCTGATGGGGAAGGGTCCACAAGGAATGAGTGAAAAGGGTCAAGAGAATTTTGCTAAATACTGAAAGTTCTATATCTTAATTGGGGTCGAGTTTACACAGATGTATATGTTTGTCAGTCAACTGTAGAGTTAATTAATCCATTTTATTGTACATAAATTATACCTCAATAAATTAACTAAAAATGATTCCATATGGAAACTCTTCAGTAACTTCTCTCTCCCTGGGCTAAGTGGCCATATGTGATTCCATATGACATGCATATAGTCTCTTCTCAGCACTTATTCTATTGTCTTGCCAAGCACTAAGCAAATTATGAATCCTGAAAACTCTGGAATACTCATTTTTATATCTATATCTCCAACATCTAGTATAAGGGCCCAAAACAATAAGGCTTCAAAGAATATTTAAGGGATCAGTAAATGAATGAATTACAAATTGAGATTATAATTATAAATTCAGATTAAAATTTGGTAGTGTTGTGGAATTATGTGACTACATGTTTACATTTTTAATGTAAAACTGTACATTAACCTTAAAGCACATGTAATGCTGTGTAATATGTCTACTTTATACAAAGCTTAGACTGCCACACACAATTGCTAATAATAGCTATGTAACTCCATCATATTAATAATGTTTATATTAATGCCTTGGCATTAAATCTTAAAATCAGAGTGCATATTGCATAGAGGATTTATTCTCTTTTTTATGGGAAACAAATAAGTAAAGATCAATTAAAAACTGTCATCCATTTATTACAAAAAAAATCTCATTGCAGCAATGAGTATCAAGAAGATATTGAAATGATAACTATGATGAGAAAATGGGATACGAACATCAACATACTGTCACTTCCAAATATACCAAGAAAAATCTGGACTAGGAGGAACTATAATTCCCTCTGCACCAGGGCACTTACCGAAGTCTTTACTGATATACCTAGGATGCAAAATACCAAGGAGTGTGATCCTTAAAGAACTATATGCCTACCAGCAGGCAAAGTTCTTGATGATTATAGATGGGATTGGGGGGGGGTCCTCTAATAAAATGTAGCATATAAGGTTATATGAGCTGATTTTCAGGGGACATAACATCAGTCAGTCTCATTGATAACTTACTTTAATAAACCACTCTCATAAAGTATCCTTATACTTGGATGAGGAAAAGGTATAAAATCGAATATATTCTATCCTAAATTAATAGTTTATGTATATCATGTATAAATTGAATTGCCAAATAAGAAAATATACATAAAAGATGATGCATTATATTGGAGCACAGTTCCTTTGTGTTACACAAGACCGAATCTTTTATCTCAGATGTTCCAATTACTGTTCCTTCCAAGCCCACAATTTCTCCTAAAGGAAAAAGCCCTAGCTTTCCCACCGACAAAATGTTAACCCATATTTAAACTCACATGACCTAGCCCCTGCCACGGACTGGACCACAAATCAATGTATGATTCAAGGGCAGACAATCTTCAGATTTTTAATTGTAGTGGATTTACAGTATTATATTAGTTTCAGGTGTACAGCATAGTGATTCAGTATTTTTACAGATTATGATCCATTTAAAGTTATTACAAGATGAAGGTTATAATTTCCTTTGATATACAATATATGTTTGTTGCTTATCTATTTTACACATAGTAGTTGGTATCTATTAATACCATTCTTTTTTTGCACCTCTGCTTCCCTCTCCCCTTTGGTAACCACTAGTTTGTTTGCTATATTTGTGAGTCTGTTTCTATTTTGCATGTACATTCACTTGTATTATTTTTAAGATTCCACATATAAGTGATATCATATAGTTTTTATCTTTCTTTGACATATTTCGTTAAACATATTCTCTAGGTCCACCCACATTGCTGCAAATGGCAGAATTTCATTCTTTTTATGGCTAATATTCCATTGTGTGTGTGTGTGTGTGTGTGTGTGTGTGTATTACATCTTCTTTATCCATTCATCTCTTGATGGACATTTGGATTATTTCCACATCTTTGCTATTGTAAATAATGCTGTTATGAACATCAGGATGCATGTATCTTTTCAAATTAGTGTTTTCATTATTTCCAGATATATGACCAGGAGTGGAAATGCTGGATCATATGGCAGTTCTATTTTGAGTTTTTTGAGAAACCTCCATAGTGGCTGCACAAATTTGCATTCTCACCAACAGTGTTCAAGAGTTCCTTATTTTTTTTTAACATCTTCTCTAGCATTTGTTATTTGTACTCTTTTGTATGATAGCCATTCTGACAGGTGTGAGGTGACATCTCATTGTGGTTTAGATTTGAATTTCCCTGATGCTTAGTGATATTGAGCATCTTTTCATGTTTCTGTTGTCCATCTATATGTCTTCTTTGAAAAAATGTCTATTCAGGTTTTCTGCCCATTCTGTAATTGAGTTGCTTGTGTTTTTGATATTGAGTTGCATGAGCTGTTTATACATTTTGAATATTAACCCTTTATCAGTCATATCATTTGCAAATATATCCTCTTCCCACTTCTATTTAACATAGTATTGGAAATACTACCCACAGCAATCATATAAGAATAAGAAATAAAAGGCATTCAGATTGGAAGGGAAGAGGTAAAACTGTCACTATCTGCAGATGACATGATACTTTATATAGAAAACCCTAAAGTCTCCACTCCAAAACTATCAGAACCAATGAATCAGCAAAATTGCAGGATATAACATTAATATACAGAAATCTGTTGTGTTTCTATATATTAATAATGAGTTGTCAGAAAAAGAAAGTTTTTTAAAAGTCCTATTTAAAATCATATCAAAAAAAATAAAATACATACAAATAAACTTAACCAAGGAGGTGAAAGACCTATACTCTGAAAAGTATAAAACAGTGAAGGAAATTGAAGATGATATAAAGAAATGGAAAGACATCCAGTGCTTTTAAATTGGAAAAATTAATATTGGTAAAATGGCTATACTGCCTAAAGCAATCTATAGATTTAACACAATCCCTAGGAAAATACCCATGACATTTTCATAGACCTAGAACAAATAATCCTAAAATTCATATGGACCTACAAAAGACTCGGAATTGACAAAGGAATCTTGAGAAAAAAACTAAAGGTATCACCTTCCCAAACATCAGACTATACTACAATGCTGCAGTAATCAAAACAGCATGGTACTGGCACAAAAACAGACACACAGAACAATGGAACAGAATAGAGAACTCAGAAATAAACCCATGCACCTATGGCCAACTAACCTACAACAAAGGTGGTAATCTTCATATTGAACAGTCATTTGTGATGGAATGAAAGGCGGGATTAGCCAATAGATTATTAGGTTTGGGACCCAAGTGTGTCAAATGAGGGTATCAGGGCATCAATAGATGCAAAAACTAAACAGTATTAAGGAAGAGAATGCAGAATGAGGGGCGGGTTGTGAAGGGCTTAATAAATTGAAGTTATAAGGCTATCAAAATTATAAGTAATCAAAACTAATAATGTAGAGAAAAGATATGAAGAAGAGGATAAAGAAGCCAAATGGTAGAGACAGGAAAATGGAAATGTGTAGCTGTGTCTCAATTATTGTTAAAAAAAAAAAAAAAAAAAAGCCACTAGTTCAAAGATCTATGTGTAGCTCAACTTTAACAAATTATTTTGTGTCCAGATTTTTCCGGATTCTCTATGGATATGTGTGTTTCCAACAAACCTATAATCTGCTAAATTAATTGAGACTTAGTTTCTTGAAATCAAAAATAAATAAATAAAATTAAAAAGCTTAATTAAACTGAGCTTTCTATGCATTTTAGGCATCAGAACACAGAGTAGCCAATAAAAATGTAGGGAAAACATTAACTTTCTAAGAAAGAAATATATATGCTTATGAAATAAACCATAGTATTCTTTTGGCACAGACTTTTAAAAATTCAACTGGAAAAAAGACAGCAAAATAAATTGACTCCCATTATGTACTTCTTCTAAATGATGTGAAAGTCTGCACGTACAACTTTATTAGCTGAAATAGAAATAGTCTGTTTGCTCTTTCCACCTAATAGAAAAGAACAAAAGCTCTTGATATAGCCAGGAAAGAAAAACAGTATGAATACCATTGTTCACAATGAAAATCTTTCTTTAAAGTACTAATATATCAAAGATCAGTACAATATAGCCAATATAATTTCTAAAAGTTTGCACACACAATTTTGGAAGGAACAAAATTTCTAATGACCCTTTGACCTAGTATATCTTACATCAGATTAGATATTTTTTCTAGCAATCTCTGTGTACGTATTCAGACACACATAGCAAACAAAACAAAACAAAACAAAATCCACAAACGAACCTCTACTGTTTATATACTCAAAATAGTCAAGAAAAAAATGCTTCTTATATTGAATACCAATTCCATTGTATACATATGTATTTCCTGTCCCATGACATAACTGGGTGGACTCAGAGAGTGATACAATAGATTTTAATCGCTTTATCTGGCTGTTCTCATTCACTGGGCCAATGTTTTTTGTTTCCCATGAGAACTCTCTATAGTAGTAGAGCACCAATGCCCCCTTTCTCTGCTGACTGGAATGCAAGGTATATACAGTGTAGAACATAAGTCATTCCTGCCCAAGGAAAGAAAAGAGACAAAGTTTTTATCTTCTAGAAATAAGCAGTACAATGCTTTTTCCCAGTGACTGCATATGTGGTGCTTAGGATGTTCTGCCCTCAATCACTGTTAGTTTGGTCAATCCTTCTAAAATATTAAGCCTAAAGATATTGAGCCAGATACCATAAGTATCCTAGATGTCTGAAAGAAATGTTTCCTTAGTACAGTATTTGCATCCAGCCTGAGGAAAAGTTCATTTGAGCTGCTCTCCCAATTCCCCTTCTCACCTCATACCTGGGTAAATGGTGTATTCATCTTATTTCTGAGCTATGCTATATCTCAAGGAAAATCCTTCTTCATGATTTTACATGCTTTAAAAATGGCCTGTACTTCTCCAAACTCTGTCCATGTTCACTCCCATCCCACAATACGAAGCACTTTCTTGTATTTCATTACCTACTTGTTCTAATGGTGAAGCTATCAGGCCATGTGGGTTGGAACAACTGCATTGTGTGGATCTAGAAAACAAATATTTGGGGATTAATAGGTCCTCAAAGCCCTCAAACCACAGTGCACAGCAGGCCATTGCACAAGCTTGAATAACCAAGACATGAAGGAAATAGAGGATAAAGAGTACAAAATTGTTTTTTTCTGTCTCAGATAAGGTATCTGTAAGTCTTACTTATTATTGTTGATTCTGTATCTCACTTAACTTTTGAACCTACATATCGCTGGGACAGTGCTCGAATGTCTCATTGGGAGACAACTGAATGAATATAATAAGCAAATCATATTTCTTCAACTATCAGAGAAATAAAATTACCAAACATTCATGGCTGTTATAATGCAGATAAGAATAAAATAATTATGGGTGATTAAAGGGTAAACATTATTATGCTACTTTATACGTTTATTTAATGTGGGAGGGTGAGTCAAAAATAATCTGCACTTTGGCTACAGTAAAACATCTATAAATTCTACAGCCAGAGTGCAGATAATTTTTGACTTACCCTTGTATATTCAAAAATACGGCCAGTATACCAAAGTTTTTATTTCATAGATATTATTTGCTTGTCACAGTGTTAAAGTACTTAGATCATTCCCTAGTCACATTTTCACAGATGGTATATATTGTGGACAAATGCTTTGAAATAACAAAGTGACTTTTAAACTTTCAGGAATTAACCTTACACAGTCACTAGCAGGAAATACAAGTAGTTGTTAGGTGGAGTATTTGTACACAAGTCTATGAAAAAGAAAATTCTCAATTCCACCAAAGAATAAGACCTCAAAATACTTGTCACTGAATTTAAAAATGATTTTCAACTATCATCCCAGCTGCTTTCTTACTTGAGAGCAATCCAATTATTTTTGTGTGTGTGTGGGAGACCGCTGGTCTCTCCTACTTCACCATTTTGCTGTTACCTGCTAAGTAAAATTTCTACAAAAGTATCTTTCAGAAATTTATCCAAAGCACAGAATGGTGTCTTAAAGAACCACCTCTGGCATAAAACAAATTCTCTGTAATATGTCAAACACATCTGTAAATATAAAAAGCATATAAAAATCTATCTATATGTGGTTTGCTGTTTTTAATTCCAAACTTCTAATTACTTATAATCTGATTTGAAAGAGAAGATATACATGTGCTAGGAAGACTTACAGCACAGTGCAAGATAGTATAAAATGGAGTGCTACTTTGAATATAATTAGGAAATAAATACATAATATGCACAACACATACTGCTGAATTAAATTAACTTTGAATCAACAGTGAATACTCCATAAATAGAAATTGATCTGGACTTAATATAGCTGAATGGTTTCGTATAGAAAAAGAGAAAGGCAAGACTGAGGTGAAGAAGTAGTCGAAAAGAGGAAGGCTTTACAGAAAAGCTGGAAAAAACAGAGTAAAAGGAATCACCGTGGCTTACAGTAGAAAGATCAACAGCTTGTGTAAGGAACGCATAGTATCATTCAAGCAGAAAGGAAGCTAACTGATCAAAAAGAACACTAAGAATATTTATAGACACCTATAAACAGACTATATATTACTATATCTGAAATGATAAACAACACCTTTTAAGCACCGCCCATAATTAATTTTTGTTATTTAAAAAAATGTTTTTTAACAATCAGTTTTTAAAAACAGAACAATACTGGTTAAATTTAATACATTCTCCCAGTCTTTGGACTAGAGCTTTTATTTCTCTAATCCTGTCTGGCATGCAGGATGAAATTTCATGTTATAAGAAGAGTATAGACTACATAGAAGAGTATATGTATGGAAAGTGATGTGTAAAGGATATAGAAAATATCAGTTCATTGCATAAGAAATGTAAAATAAATTTAAACTTTTTAAACCTCTGGCCATGATTTTTTTAACTTGTAAAATACTTAATCTAAATTATTGAGTGATGTGAAAAGTTTCTTGTAAAGTAATGATATTTCTATATCATCACTTGATCATATTTTAGTTACAATAATATTCACATTAGTATTCCCCCTGTGTCCATGTCGGCTGAAGGTACAAAAAGCCAGTCGTAAAGAGGTCAAGAGGTTTAATCGCCTTGGCAAAATGACAGTCAGTCCAAGAACCAAGGCTTGTAATTCCTTTTTATCTACTGTCCCTGATGAAACAGCTGAAACGTTTGAATAAACTGCATCTTTTTTCACTCTGAATCTCATTATGGATCTTATCACAATGCATCTTTTTAGTAGCCACTGATTCATTAATCTAGTGCCAAGGGATTTTTATTATCAAATCTCTTGATTTGGGGGGCTGGCTTAGTTAAATACAAAATAATTTCTCTCTGACTTTATATATAATTTTCCTCAGACTCTACAGTGTGAGAAGGACTTTGGACATAGAAAAACAACAACAACAAAAACAACAAATTAGAATTCAAAAGATCTGATTTCTTACTTGTCTAGTATTCATTGACTTTAAGAATCAGTGAATTTACTGTTACAATCCCAGGTCTACAGTGGAGGCTCTATCTTGAGCAGTTTTTAAAGCACAAAGCTTGAAGAAACCTGGCTTGAAAAGTAAAGCTTACAGATGCTGGGTTTGGCTGGAATTCCCTCAGACAGTAGGTTTCAAAGTGAGGGTAGAAGTTCTTTTCAGTAGCTCAGGAAGCATTTTCTAATGCTAGTAATATGTAAAATGTCATAATTTTAAAAATTAGAATATCTACCTTTTTGCTTGAGATATGAATTAACTTTTTAAAAGATTTTTATTTATAATATCCTGTGAGGAGCAAATAAGAAAATGACATCACAAAGTAATATTAAAATAATGATTTGTCTCATACATTTTATGACGTGTTTAAAAACAACATAATTCATTACAAGGTTTTCTCCATTTGCCTAAAGAACAGTAAATTCTTCTCTAACATTATATATATAGCATTACAGCCTTAGAAATATTGTAAAATAGTCCACAACAAACCTCTCTTTAATGGGATGTACTTTTAAAATTAATACTCACCTTTCAGAAAATGTCTTTCATTATTGTATTTCTTTCATTTCATTTCCAAATACATGATCTACAATGGCATTAACCCTTTAATGGTAAGTCAATGTTAGAATAGGAAAAAAAGCATTTTTTTCTCAAAAATTTGTTTCCTTTTGCTAGAGAAGGGGTTTTGCTTTTGTTTGTTTTTGTTACATTTATAAATACTATTATAGTGTTTTCCTTGGAAAACAACTTTGAAAATACATAGATGGGCTAAGAGAATACCGAATAATTTCTAAGCTTGATGAAGGACTTCAAATCTTTTGTAAATTATTTATATAAAGCTGTTGATTTTAAGTAATCACTTGGGGTAGAATCTAGTGGTTTAAAGGTCAGTAGTCAGAGAAAGTTAAAACTATCACAAAATAATAATAGCAGTTCATAGGCCTTACAAATTTTAAAAGATGTGAGTTTCAAAATTCTGAATTATGTAATTATATCATATGAATTATAAGGTCAAATCCCCATTAATTTAAGAGATAGAAATCTAATTAATATAATCTTCAATAATGTTAAATTTCATTTTATTTTTTCCACAATTCCTTTACAATGATTAGTGTAATTGATTGAATGTAAAACCTTTTCAACATACTTTAAATTTTTCATGCATTTAATCAACCGTATTTGCTGAGCCTGTGCTAGATGTCAGGCACTATGAATGATAAAACAAGAAGGCACTGATTCTGCCTTGAAGAAACATCAAATCAAGTAGTGGTGATCAGACGTTTACTAAATAACCTCAAGTAAAAATGGAAATTGTAGCATTAATTGCATCTAGATAAAATACTATACCAATTGGAGAAAGAAAAGCTTGCCTCCAAATGGGACTCAGGAAAAGCTTTTCTGAAAGAGGTAATATCTAGGATAAATGTTGGAGAGACAAAAACAATTGAGGGTGAAGGTCATTTCAGAGAGCATAAAAGAACTGTAAAAGCAGAGGCACAAGAAGAGAAAAGAGAAGGAAAAATACATAGGGAGCATTAAGCAATTTACTCTGGGTTTAGAATGAGATGCACAAAACACTCTAATGTAAGATAACACTGGGAAAGTTGGCTGGAATATGGTTTGAATAGGATGCTATATATTCTGAAACAGGACACTTTCAAGAGTGAAAGGGACACTACTAATAACTGTGCCAGGACAACAGGTATAAAGCTAGACTGTCTCAGGCATACCAGGAAGTATGATCATGTTATTTCTAGTAGATCTTTAATCCTAGGATAGTATGTTTGGATTTAATTGTTCAAGCAATGGGGATTAAAGGAATAGTCATCTTATATAGGGTACTTTAAAATGGAAATTGTATCTAGTAGAAAAAACAGTTAAGGCATGGAGAATAATTAGGAGTTTATGAAAGTTAATAAACACTATAACATAAAATATACTATATTGTATACTTATAATATATAATATATAACACATAATATATAACACTTATTCCATAGATTGTTTAGCACTGCAATGTAACAATGAAGATAGATTGGCTAAGAGTTCAAGAAAGTGGAAACATGTGATAAAATACTTTATGTAACAACATACTTCTAAACCACAATACAGGCTGTCCAGGATATTACTCATTTTTTATCACCAGATGCTGTTTGCAGATGAGGTAATTTCCTGATATTATAGTTTAACAATTTTTCTTGTCTTATATCATTTTTCAAAATTAAGAACATATCAAGTTGATGAATGAATTTATCAGTATTTAACCCATTTATGTTGAAAGCTGATTGTAAAAAATATAATTAGCACCAATGCTCCAGTCTGCTTTCTTGTTTCCATAATGACATGTATTGTGTTTAGTTGATATATGTAATGTCCTTCAAAATTATTAGGCTCTTAAGCTATTGAATTTACATTTAATCTTCTGCTGATCTATATTTGTCATTTGTAAAATGTTTTGGGTCTCTGGGCAGAAGAGTGACATAAAATCGTAGATATCTCAAATTTGACTCCTTTCAAGCTTGAATTGACTACTCATCTCATTAAGAGATTGAGTAGATAATTCTCAGAAAGAGCTATTCAATCTATGATTAAAACAGTTCATGATAAAACCTTAGTAGTATAAATGTAATTTAAAACAACAATAAATCTTCAATATTTGAAACAAAACACAAGGGTTATGTAAAAGAGCTAACACATGAAAAAATAAACCATGAACTATATTTTTCACCAAAAAGGATCAATTTTGCCATTTTATAAATTTTGGAAATTTAATACAATTATTGATTTTTCCAAAAAAAGTATTAACAACAATGAAACTTGGAAATACTAAATAACTATACGTTGTATGATAAAAATTTATTAAAAGCCAGTCTTACAATACCTCCTTCATTTGTGCAAGAATTTACAAAAATACTTTGAATTTACAAAAATACTTTGAATTTACAAAAATACTTTGTAGTTTGACCAAATTAATCTTGAAGAAGGATAACCTTGCATTGTTGTATAAAAATGTCTTTGAATTTCTCAAACTATAGAAGATTTGAATAACACAATTAACATGCTTGGTCAACAGATATATATAGAATGTTATATCTAGATAATATTCATTTGACTCAAACTTGTAATATAAATTTGATCAAGCATAAGCTATAAAACAAGATTCAACAAAATTCAGAGAATTGGTTTTACACAGAATTTGTTCTCTGCCCCTATGCCATGGTTAGAATGCAGTAACACAGTAACATAATTTTAAACTCATAAAATTAAAAAAAAATTTAATTCTCCTAAATTTATCTCCTTTTGAAAAGAATAACAGACTCTCTGGGAAGGTCAATAAAGAAAATATTAGAAATTATACATGATTTGTATGAGTTGTCAAATAAGTTTCTTATTAATTAAGAAATGCAAGCTACAACCAGAATACCACTTTATACTCACAACACAGGAAAAATTATAAAATCTGATAATACCAAATATTGGTGAGGATGTAGAGCAACAGATATTCTCACAAACTTCTTGCAAATATGCATGTAAATACTCTTTCTTTAGCACTCTGGTATTATCAATTATACTTCATTAATTTTAAGATGCATACTTCACATTTTATCATTTCTGTAATCAGGATACATCTTATAAACCACAGTAGTTGGTATTTTTCCTTTTATATCAGTATATAAAATAATAATATCCTACAACAGATGGCATCTTAGACTTCATGAAATACTATATAAAGATAAAATATCCCAGCAACCCAACTGTAAATTGCTTTGGCTAGAGAAATTCTTGCACAAATGAATGAGGCATATTAAAAAATGTTTACAACAGAATTGTTTTAATAGCAATAACTCTTGAAATAACACAAATATCCATTTTCAAGAGAAAGAGGATTCAATTTTGAAAGGAAGCATAATAGAAACTATTGGACAGTGAAAACAAATTAAGTAGTGCTACTTGTATCTCTTGAACAACCCCCATGAATGACTCTCACAAGCTAGTAATATTGAATGTTAATAATGCTGAAGTAACATAAAAGCAAATACCTTCTAGTACATTTCAAACAGCAGAAGTGATCAATAGTTTACTTAGAAGTGTATGTTTAGAAATATATATTATATACATACACATATATCACAAAGAAAAGGAGAGAAGGAAGGGGGAATTCTAGGATGGAGGCTAGATCTGATGAGGAGAGTGGTAGAAGTGGATACATTTGGGGATACTTCAGTTAAACTGGTAATGGTCTGCTTAAAATTTGTGATGGGTTGATGAAAGTGTGTGTTTGTGATATTATTTCATCATCTTGAGGGTATTAAATATATCATAATACATTTTTAATGTTTAAAACATTACTAATTTTAAGACTACATGACACCAAAGTATGGAATTGTCAAGGGCTTCAAAATGTCTAGATGTAGCATTATGAAAAGAATACATCTGAATGATGAACTGAATTGTTCACTTTCCTACTTGGGTATTTCATGATTTTGGTTGTTATCTGTATAGCTCTTTTATTCTGAAATGCATTTCCCAAAACATCTGACTTCTTGTCATTGTGTTTGTCAGAATTTTAACATTTATTTTAAAACATTGTGTTTACTGAAAAAGTTAAATGTGCCATGATAAAAAGTGGACATTGCCTCGCATGAGAATGAAAGAGTATAAAGTGAATAGCAAGTCTCCTTCTGAAGCTCACTCCCCAAAGGCAACCACTGGGAACAGATTATTTTTTGTAAAATTCCAGAAATTTTTTTGTACTTACAAGTGTATATAAATATGCCTTTCTGAAAACTCAAGTGGGAGCATACTGTAAGCACTGTCAGGAATCTTTATTATACACTTAATTTATCTTGGTGAGACTTAATATCAGCACAAATAAATATATCTATTTGTCTTATTCCTGCAGTAGCTTAAATATCACCAGATTATCTGTTTTAGAAGTTTTGACAGGGCTAACTGATGAAATATTTGAGCCTGCTGCCTTTTAGGAATGTAGCGCTTTAATGTTTTTTTCTTCCATAAAAATTGTTCTATTTAGAATTTCTCTCTTCCAGGGTTAAAATTTGGTTATTTGTGTTTTCCTATGACAAGTTAATTTTTCTAAAATTTCAAATATATATATATGAATATACACATATATACATATATATTCATTTTATATTCATATCTATATATATGGAGAGAGAGAGAAGAGAAGAGAGAGAGAGTAGATGGGTAGTTTATTTCCTCCAATAAAAAGTTGTTCATGATATATCTGGCAAATGATTTATTTTCCTATGGCTTGTGAGCTAAGAATTTTTTTATATTTTAAAAGTGCTATTTAAAAAAAAGACTGCATGTGCCACAAAAGCCTAAAATATTTACTTTTTGATCCTAAATAACAACAAAAATAGTTTGCCAGAATGTAATTTCAGAGTCTATCAAATATGTGGCATGAAAATTTAATTCAGTATTCTATAGCCATTAAAAGAATTTGGATCTAGACTGGTTGGGTTCAAATACCATCAGTGTGACTCACTACTTATGTGAACTTACAAGTTGCTCTGAACCTCAGTTAACTTATGTGTAAAATTGAAAAACTGAAAATAGTTATCTCTTAGGGTTGTTTTAAAGGTTAAATGTGCTAATATTTGCAAAGAACTTAGAAGATGCATGGGACAAAGTAAAGGCTAGATAAATTATGTTGATCATTGCATTATGTTGCTCTTTAAAGTAATACATAACGCTACGGATAAAAGAAAATTTCATATATTTCAAAATATTTAAAGCAAATTTTAATATAACTTTAAAAAACAGACAAACGTATGGTAATTGTAATTGGAAATTTTAACCCATTTCTCTTGGTAATTGCCAGGATAAGCAGACAAAAACTTAGCAAGGATAAAAATTTGCTCATTATGATTTACCAACTTTACCTAGTTGACTCATATAGAATACAACACTTGATAACAGCAAAACATTTTTTTTCTTTGCAAGTATATATCACACAGCTGCTAAAATGAAACATATGCTGGCCCATAAAGAAAGCCTCAAGAATTTTCAAAGAAATGAAATACAAATCATATTCTCTGATTATAGTGGAATTAAACTAGAAACAATAAAGATAAACTTCATTCATTACTAAACTTCATTCATTCATAATTAAATGATTGAGTAAATTTATATTCAAAAATTGACAAAAGAAGCAATTTAAAATCTGATTAGTCTTATATATGTTAAGTAAATTAATTCTGTAATTAAGAAATTCCCCAAATGAAAAATCCAGTGTGGGGTATATTCATGGTGAACTCTTCACCTCCAATTTTTTTAAAACTCTGTAGAAGTCCAATAAAATTCTGATACCAAACTTTAAACAGTATAACAAAAATAAATTCACATATTTATATACCTTTTAAAACAGTGCAAATATTTAAAGCATTAGCAAATTGAATTCAGAGACTCTAGAAAGTTCATAAAAAGTGGGGCTTATCTCACCAGTGCAAGGTTTGTTCAGCATTTGAACATCAGTAACCATGATTCACCACACTAACAGTGTAAGAGAGAAAACCACAGGATCATTTCACTTGATACAAAGTGAATATTTGATAAAATTCAACACATTAGAGAAACACACAAACCTAGAATAGAATAGAACTTCCTTAGTTTGGTAAAGTCCACTAAAATTACTTACTAAACTTGAAACTATCTACTAAAAACCTTCAGGGATCATCATCATGATGATGAAATATTAAATGCTTTCTCCATTGGACAGTGAGGAAAACAAAGATGGTAACTATGCACTATGGTCTCAACTTTATTTGTAGAGGGTAGAGATGACAGATCTTACTATTCTTTTATTTATTTTCATTTCCTAGGTTGGCAATTTATCCTTAACACTTTCCCAGCTATGTTTGTTTATTTGTTTTAACCTTTTTTTGGTGTATAGTTGCTTTACAATGTTGTGTTAGTTTCTGCCTGTACAGCAAAGTGAATCAGTTATATATATATACATACATACAATCTTTTTTAGATTTCCTTCCCATTTAGGTCACCACAGAGCATTGAGTGGAGTTCCCTGTGCTATAGAGTAAGTTCTCATTCGTCACTTATTTTATACATACTAGTGTATATGTGTCAATCCCAATCTCCCAGTTCATCCCACCCCCTCTCCCCCCATGGAAACCATAAATTTGTTCTTTACATCTGTGACTCTACTACTGCTTTGCAAATAAGTTCATCTGCACTATTTTTCTAGATTCCACATATAAACAATATTACATGATACTTATTCAGCTGTGTTTTAATTCAATTAGTTAAATCTTTATCTACTTTTTTCTGTTTTTCAAAAAATCACTTCTTGAATTATTCTTTATTTCTATTTTTCAATTATTTTCAGCTTCTATATTTAATAACTCTTTCTGCTTTCTTGAATTCATCCTTCAGTCTTTTTCTATGTGCCTAAGTGTAATGCTTAATCACTTAGTCTTATTTTATTTTATTTTATGATTACGTTTGAGCAGTTGTGTGTTTATTTTTTTATTTTTTTATTTATTTATTATTTTTTGGGGGGTACACCAAGTTCAATCATCTGTTTTTATACACATATCCCCGTATTCCCTCCCTCCCTTGACACCCCCCTCCGGAGTCCCCCCTACCCTCCCCGTCCCAGTCCTCTAAGTCATCTTCCATCCTCTAGTTGAACTCCCTTTGTTATACAACAACTTCCCACTGGCTATCTATTTTACAGTTGGTAGCATATATATGTCTGTGCTACTCTCTCACTTCGTCTCAGCTTTTGCATTTATTTCTCCCAGGCAAAAGAGACTGTAGAGTATATAGCTCAGAATCTCTTTCTCCTTTACTAGCTGATTGCAAACATATCTTATCTGTGTGATTTTTCATCCACTGCATTTACCCTGCTTCCTTTGGGCCAAATTAGAGCTGAGAATTTCCTAACTCCAGCTGTTCTCACTTTTCTATTCCCATTATTCCAAATATTGTCAGTTTTGTTCAAGGGTGTATGTCACCTACTACCGAAAAGTTTGCTTTGAGGAATTTGTTTCAAACCTTCAGTCATGGGTAGTATATTCAGCCATTTTTCCCTTTCCCTTTTTTTTTTTTTTTTTTACTCTATTGTATTTGCAATTTAGGGTTACAGATGGGCCTTAGTTTTGTTTAGTAATTCCAACTTGAGCCAAGTGGCAATATTATATGAATGGCATAATTTATTTCAGGCTATACCAAGATATCAGTATTAATGTGCCATATTTGATGTAATTCTCTTCAGAGTTTATAAAACAGTAAAACCAAATAGCTAATACATTTCTAATAAATATAGGTAAAAATATATTATAAAGCATCTAGTAAAATTATTTCATAAAAATATAAGCATTGGCATATAGAGTAGGAGAGACAGGACTATTGGGTCCAGAGTATAAAGATCACCAAGATGGTGATTCCATGCAGTGATCTTGGTAATCCCATGTATTCTGTTCCCAGTTGATCTGTGTCTCCTGCTCCTATAGAGTGCCTTGAACTCCATTCTCTGACCAGAACTCTAGCTTGAATTTCATTCAAGTAGCCAGTGACAATGAACTGGATCTCCTTTCACCTTGTCTAGTTTTCATTTATGGAAAAATGCATTAGTAAGTGAAATTCTGGGACAGGTCACCCATTCTAGGCCAGCGCCTACCAAATTTACCCCTACTCTCCATAAAACCATGTTCCAAGCTTGGTTTTGGCTTTTATGTTTAAAATGGCTCAGTACCCTTTAACACCACTCACCTTGAAAACTTTGGCAGGACTGGGGAAACAGGACAGGAATGAGCAGGGTGTTAAGAGTTAAGAAGGATGGTAGAAAAAGATGGAGGAGAATAGAGAAAGGAAAAGACAGAAGGGTGAGGAGATGGTTCAAAGCTAATTTCAAACACCTACCTCTGTGTTTTTAATCATCAAATAATCCTATCTTACATTTGATAATTTGGGGAATATTTTTTGAATATTTTTAAGAAAAATAAACTGTGTGCTAGTAGTCACCATCCATACTTTCTCCTTTATTATAAGAGTTGGAAGCGTAGAAACCACAATTCCCATAATGTTTACCAGCAGAGTTCTAGGCTAGATTTTGCCAATAAGAATGGTGGTGGAAAAATTGGATATCCACATGCAAAAATAAATGAGTTAATCTAAACACTGACATGATTTTCACAAAAACTCATATATTAACTCAAAATGGATCACAGACCTAAATGTAAACTGCAAAACTATAAAAATTCTAGAAGATAACATACAAGGAAATCTAGGTGATCTTGAATTTGGTGATGAGTTTTTAGATACAACACTAAAAGCATAATCCATAAAAGAAAAAAAAGTTGGTAAATTGGACTTCATTAAAATTAAAAAATAAACTTCTCTGAAAAAGATACTGTAAGAGAATGAAAACACAAGCCACAGACTGGGAAAAAATACTTGCAAAATACATATCTAATCAAGGATTTGTGTACAAAATATCTGAAGAACTCAAAATTCAATAATAGGAAAGCAAACAAAACAATTTAAAAAGGCAAAAGATATACGAACAGACATGTCTCCAAAGAAGATCTACGAATAGCAAATTAGCATATGAAAAGATGCTCAACATCATATATTATTAGGGAATTACAAGATAAAACAATGAGATTACCACTACACACCTATCAGAATGGCTAAAATGCCAAAAAGTGACAATACCAAATAATGGTGAGAATATAGAGCAACGGGAACACTCATTCATTGCTGGGGGAAATACAAAATGATATAACCACTTTGGAAGACAGTTTGGCAATTTCTTACAAAGCTAAACAGACTCTTACCATAGGATCTAGCACTTGCACTCCCAGGTATTTACCCAATTGAGTTGAAAACTATGACCTTACAAAAATCTGCACATGTGTTTTTATAGCAGCTTTATTTATAATTGTCAAAAACTGGAAGCAACCAAGATGTCTCTCAATAAGTGAATGGATAAACAAACTGTGGTACATTTAGACAATGTAATATTATTCCGCCATATAAACAAATGAGCTATCAAGCCTTGAAAATACCGAGGAACCTTATGCCTATTGCTATAACCTATGTCTACAGCTAAGAAAACCAGTCTGAAAATGCTATATATGATTTTAACTACATGACATTTTGGAAAAGGCAAAACTATAGAGACAGTAAGAAGATCATTGGCTACCAGAAGCTTGAAGAGAAGGGAAGAGAGATGAATATGCGGAACATGGAATTTCTAGGGCAGTGAAACTATTTTGTATAATGCTGTAATGGTGGATATGTGATATTATGCATTTGTCAAAACACATAGAAGTGTACAACACAAAGAGTGAACCCTAATATAAACTATGGATTTTAGTTAATAATAATATGTCAGTATTGGTTGATTTTAACAAATGTATCATGTTAATACAAGATATTGGGTTGGCCAGAAAGTTTGTTTAGATTTTTCTGTAGCATCTTCCAAAAAGTCCGAATGAACTTTTTGGCCAACATAATGTTAATAACAGAGGAAGCTATGAGCAGGGGAAAAAAAATGGAGTATATGGGAACTATGTTCAATCTACTCAATTTCTGTAAACCTAAAACTGCTGTAAAATATAAAATATCTTAATTAAAAACATTGTAGTATGCAACAGGAATAATCAGATACACTGAAAATTACAACTAGCATATACTTTCCAATTTACAAACAGGTCACATTCAAAAAATATTTTAATTATTATTTATGTGAAACTTTGTATATAATTTTCTTTATAAACAATGCAACAAATAGTAATTTGTTTATGATTATCCCAATAAAAGATATTTAATCTATATTATGCCAAGATTATGCCAAGATGAAATTTTATTAAAAGATATCATTACATGAATAATCTAAAAATATACTAAAAGCCCAAATATAACTATTTTATTTGTCTCAAAATATTTTATTAAAAATGTATATAAAATTAGGGACATTCAGGTATCAGTTATCAACATGTTTTTGTACATTTTCTTCAATCTGATAGATAGCAAAAAGGGATGGGTTAAGGTCTTGGATCTCTTGCTATTGCTATTGCTCTAAACCAAGTGGAGCAACTTCTACTTAACCTTGGGACACTCAGATCTTTCTTTCTCCCCCAAGTTTCTGGGGAGTTCTTGGGGTAGGAGGAGGGGAGATGAGAGGAAATACTAGTTTTCTAGCAATCACAAGCTCTTCATCTCTTCAGTTTCAGTGGATGAGTCTCCCAGTTCCATAGAAGTCAAGCCACCTAAAGATAGTTCCTAGTGCAGCAGGACAAATAAAGGTTATTGTGTAACTTCTCCCTATTTCATGAGAAGGAGAGATGACTCATTTGTATCTCATCATTCCCTGCAGTAAAGGTATCATTTCCACAAGAGATAATGACGGTAATGGTGTGAAAAT